>NW_024423344.1:2701529-2832446 GCF_017311325.1 Ursus maritimus | reverse complement strand
GGGGGGGGGGGGGAAGAGGGGTATTTGAGTCCCAGGACAGCAGTGCTTGGGTGGCCAGGGGGTCTTGGCCAGAGATGGGGTCTTCAGCAAAGGATGGCTAGAGACTCTTTTCCTCCATTCTAACTTTGAACTTAAATTGATAGTGTGTATGGAGGACTGAGACACAGGCCCACATAGACCCAACAAGGCCCGAGTTCTACATTTCTAGTTTTTCAGCCAAAATTCGCAGTTGGAATGTTAAAATGTTGGAATATGGCTTTGCTAACATTTGAAAAATGCTTCATTACCAGTAAGGGGTTGGGGGAAGGACCTCCATAGGAAATTCCTTCCTTCATACATAATAACTCTTCACTGAATTTCAATTAGTCTCAGTCCTGCATCGATGCCCATAAAATAATCGAGCTGTATAGAGTGTGTGAACCCAGCTTTTGTCTTCCTGTGAGTTATGAGTCAGAAATCGTAGGCACATAACTAGGTTTGCTACAGCTCTGCCCTGTAGGACCTGTGAGTGGTAGAGAAAATGCACCCATTTGAGGGTGACCAGGTCAGGAGAGCCAAGGCAGGTGGGGCACATACCTGGCCAGGCCCCAGCCTTTCCAGCAGGCTGGGGCCGAGGAGCAGCACAACTGATTGATTACTGGTCTGCCTCATGCTGTTGGGTGGACTTCCTGGCATGTGTGGGCTCAAGGCTGACAGGACAGGGCTTTGGGGGCCCTGCAGCAGCTGGAGAGCTGGTTGCTGGACAAGGCTGCTGGGTAGGAGGCCCACTAAGGGGCAGGATCTGGACTAGGCAGAGAAGATGTTGGGTGGAATGGACCTGCAGTGGAGGCTTGGCTTATCCCAGTGGGAGCTCTGGAATTGGGGTATGGAGCAGCCTAAGATTCTGCGGGCAGTGGGAGGGCAGTTTGGCTACAGGCCCCACACCTCACCCACTTGGCCGTTTTGTTAAACGGCCTCACTACAGTCCCTTTCATATCAGATGAGTTACGGGGAAATCCCATTTTCCAGAATTTATTTTGGCTAGAACCAGTTTTAAGTTCCCAACAGTTCATTGATAAAATGTAGAAGGAGAAATCTCTTGGGAGAGATACCTAAGGTGGAATGCTCTTGCCTTCAGAGCATCCAGAATCTTCTACCACTCTAGTCTAGGTAAAGCTGAGAAAAAATGCTTCTAGATTGGATATGGGATATGAAGGAAATCGCAAAGTCAAGATGCTTCCAAGGTTGGGAGAATGGCATTGTTGTTTACTGAATGGGAAGGCTGAAAGAGGCAGGTTGGGTTTGCACAGGTGGAGTCATTGGCAGTCATCAAGGAAGTGAGTTAACCCTGGAGGCAACTTGTACCAAATCTAGCACACCTCATACAGTGGCTTCAACCCCAGCACGGAGGGCTGTCTGGAAGAGGAGGCTGCCTTGTAGATGTGGTGTCTGAGTCCCTACTGGATAAGCATAACTTTTGTATGAGATATTAAGCAATCCTAGCTGAAGCTTTCTGGAGTGCTTTAGGAGAATGCGTTGTATATACTATTTTCTTGGTGCATGTTGATAGATGGCATAAAGTTATCAGAGTCTCCTTAGCTCGCTGTATTGCTCGGTTTAGACTGTTAATCATTAGTAAATGGAAAGCAATATAAGAGACGCACGGTAGGACAGCTTTAAGATTTTGTGAACTTCTACAGAAGAGGCTCTCCTGAAGAAGGCCGAGGTATGCAAATGAGGTACTAGAGTAAAACTCCAGGAAATAGTTTGACTTTTGTGTTCAGTGTTTGTGTTTTACGTTCCCTTCAGCCTGTGTTTGGGTACAGCCCTTGTTTGTGCTTTATCTCCATCTTCCCACACAGCGGGAGGCAGCCTGCCCAGAGAACCTGAAGCACCTCCTGGCCTCCTCCCTGCCCCCACCCCCCACCCCCAGCAGGAGCTCTTTCCTCCTTTGTGGATCTCCTTTCAGAGTGTCAGTGTCCCATTCAGTCATTCTGTCTCACTCACCCAGCTCTTTCTAATGTCGAACACTGGGACAGATAGATACCTGACTGTCCTTCCCCTTCAGCTGGGGCCACATGCTTGCTTAAGGGCACGGCTGCCCGACCTTGTTCCCATCTTAGCACCCACAGAAGGGAATAATATTTATGGGGCAGCCCTAGGTGAACTGGAAGAGCTTGGAGATGTCGATTGAGACTTGGTGAAAAGAACTCATGACATTTCTCTCTATAATTATGGTAAGAAAAATAAAGTATAAAATATTAGAAATATTAAATATTGAATCTGTATCAAATCTACAAATATAATCTTACATTTGTCACCAGAGACACTTAAAATACCTCTGTGTTCTGTAAGAGCAAACCCTTAAATGGTGCTGTTTTGAAACATGTCATTGTCTCTTTTAATCTGCGGAGTGGCCCTCTTAGCCTTGTTTCACCGGGAATGAAACAGATGCTCAAAGTAGGTAAATCATTGGCTGCTACGTGACAGAGGGCAGGTGTGAAGCCAGCCGCTGGGCTCCATGCTGCGTGTCGAGGCTCTGTACCGCTCTGCCATCCTGCTGCGTCTTCTGAAGCAGGTTTGATGCTTGGAACGGCCATGCGCATGCTAGATCAGGCCTTTGAAAGGACGGTGAGTGCTTGAGAAAGGACGGTGAATGGCCAAGCTCCTCGGCTGGGCTCTAGGGCCCCGATGCTGGGCTTCAGCTTCATCCACCTCTGTCTCCCGGTGCCACCTCTTGCCATCTCCCTGACTGTGCACTTGTCTTTTTGCCTGTGCACGGGCTTTTCGCCCAGCCAGAGGGCACCAGCCCCCTTCCCAGTCCTCCATGTCCTGACGTGGCCATGGGCACCCTTGCTGCTCTCTGCTTGTGCCCGGCATGCGGTGTGCAGCCCGTGGCAGTCACTAGTGAGCACAGGGATGTGGCTTCTTTCCTGTATCTGAGTCTCTCATCCCCCTGGCAGCTTGTCCAGGAGAGGTGCTGCCAGTTGCCCGTGAGCTTTGGCTCCTTGTTCCTGACAGGGAGGCTGTGGGTGAACCTCGAAGTGTTTCTGGGGCCTTTGGTAAGGCTCCTCCAGTTGGGCTCTGTCATCTTCCAGCCTTCCCTGATAGGCAGGAGCCAGCTGCACCCACGCAGTGTACCATGTGGGGTCTGTGGAGAGTCCAGCAGACAGGAGTCTGGGCTCCCGTGGGCAGCAGGTGGCAGGACAGCTTCCTACAAGTTGGGCAGAGTATGGGAAATGAAGCTTCAGTGACTTTCTGGGACTGGTTTAAGGTCATCATTTGTCAGTTCCCACATTAGGTTTTGTTAGAAATTAGATAATTTATAGTAGTTAACATTTTTACTTTTATTTTCATCAAAACCAAGTAGTTTCCATGGAAATTTTACAGTAAAGATTGGATTCATGATTAGCTTTTGACCATATCAGCTGCTGCTCATTTTTGCTTCCACACTGTGAGTGACCATTCTTTTGCCATGTCCATGTCTCTGAGCCTCCCAGGTTCAAGTTTCGGGTAGAAAATCACCCTTCTGGGGCGCCTGGGTGGCTCAGTCATTAAGCGTCTGCCTTCGGCTCAGGGCGTGATCCCGGCGTTCTGGGATCGAGCCCCACATCAGGCTCCTCCGCTGGGAGCCTGCTTCTTCCTCTCCCACTCCCCCTGCTTGTGTTCCCTCTCTCGCTGGCTGTCTCTCTCTGTCAAATAAATAAATAAAATCTTTAAGAAAAAAAAAAAAGAAAAAAGAAAGTCACCCTTCTGTCAAGTGTAAATCGCTGTAATAGGTACTTTTAGCTGTTGTTAGTTGCATCTTGAAGTGTGTTGTTTTTCTCCCAGTGATTTTCATTATGAATTTGATAACAGGCCGATCAATTGGAAATTGGTGAGCAGTTTTGTGAAATGGGGATTTGAGATGAAAGAGATAGACAGGGAGTGGGGTGGAAGGGGCCATCAGACAGACTGATACAGTTGGGGTCCAGGGGTGTATGCCGAGGCCTGGATGCCCTGACTGGGCTGGGCACTGGGGGCCCCTGTTCACTCCAGCCACCTTGGCAGCTGCTCCTGGGTGGAGGCACCTCGGCCGGCCCAGGGCCTGGTTCGTCCCCCTCATTGTTTCCCTTGAACTCTGTGGAAGCCCTGTCCTGCAACAAAGGAGGATGGGAGGGACAGGTGGCCCACCAGGCACAGGGCTCTCGGAGCCCAGATTCCTCCTAGATCTGCCTTGCAGGGCAAGGCTTCCCATGGAGCATTTCTATGGAAGGTATTCACTGAAAAAAAAGGCTATGTGGGAAGAAGTGACACTGTCAGTCAGGTCCTAGTAGTGGTTGGAAGATGATCCCTTTGTTGTCACAGCTCTTGTGAATGAGGTGGTCCTTGTGGGGGGGGCCTCGTCACTGCCTGGGTCCCAGACCTGCCACATCACTTTAACTTTGGCCTTACTAGGTCACCCCTTCTCTCCCTCAGGTTTTACTTTGTTTTCCTTTTCTCTATTACGGATGTTATAGGCCTTTTTGTTTGACTCCAAAGATATTTATTACTGAAGGTACTAAGGAAATCAAAATTAGCAAGGCATTGCCCCTGTGCTCGTTGGGCTCCTGGCCTAGTAGGGGAGACTTCAGATGCCCTGGGACAGATCAGTAGTAAGAGTACAAAGTACAGAGGAGCACACGTGTGTGGGGGGCTGCAGGGGTGGTGCAGGGATGGGTAAGAGGAGGAGACAGTCCAGAGGCAGATGGCACATGGGTGTGTGCTGCCGGAGAAAGGGGCAAGGGGGCTGGCGTGTACTAGCCTATGCAGGATGCTTAGAGGTGCAGACACACGGCACATAAATATGCTGGTGTCTAAGCACATACCGTCCAGGAAAAGTGCTTAAGGTCTGGGGCAGAATTTGGGCACCCTTAGGTACATTAGAAATACTGTGTGTAATGGCACCCTTGGCCCCACCATCACCCCTGACCTGTGCCAGAAGGGGAATCTGACCTTTGGGGGAGAGGCCTATGCCTTCTCCCACCATGCAGCCAAGCCCAGCATCTGGACACCCTGTGGGGATGCTGGAGGCAGCGGCTGCCCCCCTTCCTCTCTCTGCACCTTCCCCCCAAACAGGTTCGGAGCCACTTCCTGTGGTGACTCGCCAAGCGGCTGGCTTGGTGCTGCGTAGAGCTTCAGAGAGGTCGCACGCACCAACTGTGCGGAAAGCAGGTTGTGCTGTTGGAAGGACTTAGCGCTCACTGACGTCTGCTTGGGTCTGTTCACAGTCCACGACAGATGGTGAGGCTGGGTGGGAGACAGGGTGCGTATTCCCGGTGGATTTGGAAGTGATCCTGGATTTCCTCAGCTGTAAAGCCTAGCTCTACGTGCACGTGTAGTAGCCTCACCCGAGAGGTAACGTATGGAAGCTACTTATTTGCCAAATGAGGGTGAGGAACAGACAAGGGCAAGACTCGACTGACCTGGATTATTTGACGGGTTTTAATAAACAAGTTGCCTCATTAGCGTTGGGTAGGTTTTATGATTTGAAGCATCGCTGTGAACACAGTCATTATATGTGGTCGCCTGTTGATTTTTCTTGGTTAAGTTCCTGGGTTCGAAGCACAATAAACGTATAAATCTTGAAGTCGTGGGTGCCCAGTAAACAGGGAGAGTTTGAGAATGTGTTTGTTTCAACTTGGTCGGTCCAGGAGTCAGCACTTTCCTGCCGTTCGGCAGGTGCTGAAGGACTGAGCACGTCTGGCAGTTCAGCCTGAAGGAGACAGGAGCTGCTGGTCACGTTTCAGACAGAGCTGACTGCTGTGGTTAGGGTCAGCTCCCCCTGGCACATATTTTAAATGGGTGCCAAAAGCTCCAGGGTGATCCTGATAAGATGCGGCCTTATACCATGTTTTTTTCCGAGCTGTTGAGAGTTCTCTGCAGACATGACCTCATCGCATAACATAGCTGTGAAGTAGGGAGGTGGAAGCATTACCTCCCGTCTGCAGGTGAGACATCGCCATGTTCGCTTCTGCACCTCTCTCACAACAGCCCCACCGGGTTTTACACACTTGCCCTTTCTGTCAGTCCAGGCTCTGCCTTCCAAACACAGCTCTATTCTTCCTACGGTTTCTGTCTGCCCCGTAAGCTGCCTCTTCATGCTCTCCCCCCACCCTGCCCCCACTCAGCCTCCTCCCACGAACCCAGCATGTCACCACCCACCCATCTCGGGCCATCGTCCCCTGCCCCCTGCCCCCTGCCCTCCCCCCCCCCCACTGTCTTGCCATCTCTCTTGGCATCACCAAGAATATAGGCACAGGTTACAGCCAGTGTGCTTTGTCCTGCCATGGAGCGGGGATATGGCCAGGAATGGAAAACCAGATTTTAGTATTACATAATCAGAGGGATATGAAGCACTGAAGTTGTTTCAGTTGCTGCGTTAAGTGGGTGGATACAGCCACAGGTGATGTGGAACCATGGAGGGCCGGCGGGAGCACAGTGGTCAGTTCTGAGTTAGCCTGGAAAAGCCCTTGGTTGGGAAGCCAGGGAGATCGGTTCCTTCTCAGTGTCTGGGACGCGTACTGAATTCTCCAGAGTGGTCCTTGGCTAGCACAGCCACTGTCTGTCTGCCCAGAACAGCCCTGAGCTTCCTTCTCATTGTCCTGGAGTCTTCCTGCACCCTCACCCTGGTTCTCCTCTCCTATCTGAGCCACAGGATCTCTTCTGCCATGCTTCCCTACCCTTTATGCCCTCGGACCCCCTCTTGTCTCCTGTCACCACCCCTTCTGCATTTTGTGCCCTCCTCCCCGCTTGCCTGCCCCTCCACCTTCACAGTGCTCAGTGTTCCCTTCCACAAATTCCCCGTTTGCTGCCTCTGGCTCTTCCGCCCTTGTCTCCAGGAGGCTGGCCTCTGCCATCCTTCCAGTTTGCCCACAGCTCTGCTGAGCCAACCAGCAGGCACCTTGTCCTGTCCTGTCTCCTGTCCGCTCTGGCCTGGCCTGTTTGATCTCCCCGACGTGAGAATGCCTCCAGCTCTGCCAATCGTCTCTCTGCCCCAGACTGATCTTCTCATTGCCCCACATCCCCTGTTGGAAAGCCTCCATAACGGCACAGGCTGCCCCAGCCTGTGGCTCCCTCTCTGCTATCTCTTGTGCCCTTGCTTACTGCCTGCCACTCAGCCCGTTCTCTGCCCCCCACCCCCGGCCTCTGCTCCGACTGTTCCCTCTGCCAAAAATACCTTTTCTCTCCTGGGTTCTCCATCTACCCAAATTCTGTCTGTCCTTGGGTAGCCAGCTGTGCTTCCATCTCTTCCACTGACAGTGCCTGGTGTTCTCCCCCCCCCCACCCCACCAGCAGAAGGAATCCATCTCCTCTGACCCTTGTCCCTCATCCCTGACCCTTGTCCGCTGTGGCTCCCATGGTGGTCCACAGCTTCTGTCTCTGGTTCATGCCACAAGCCGTTTTAGAGGCTTGTCCTGTGCTGGGCACTGCTCCAGGGGCTCCTTTGGGGCCTGGCTTCTCTTTCTCCCACTAGACCAGGAGCCCAAGTGCAAGTTCTCAACTACCGTAGCCAGCAGGGGGCATTCAGCAAGCTCTTTATAAATGACTATGGCAACCCTCCCCTCCTCCAGCAGGGGGCGCAGGGGGTGGGGGGAGGGTTGGGACACTCCTTTTCCTTCTCCCAGTTAGCTTGGGGGTCAGCTGGGGTTAAAGCCAGGGTCTCTGACTTCAACCATTTTTCACGTTAAACAGTTCTAGCTTTAGGTTTACCCACAAAGCAGAATTTATCAGTCCAATCACAGAAGTTTTCCAAGGAAAAGCAGAACTTAAGATTCTTGCAGGTCTGCCATCAAAATTCCAGTGTGTTTGTGACATACCCTAAATAGCCTACGGTTTAGTGTGTGTGTGAGGCTTTTGTCATGAGGCACCTGAGGACATGGGGCCGGCTGTGCTCATTCTGAGACTTGTCTGCAGCATGTTGCAGGACCCCAGCAGGCACAGAGGGGCGGACGTCGCAACAGTCCTGAGCAGGGCAGGAGCGCAAGTCCCCACGTGGCTTTGTGTTAAGATGACAGGCATTGATATCGCCCACTGAAGCATCCATGTGCTTTCCTCCCAGGAGATGGCAGGCAGGGCTCTGAAGCAGACCGGCAGCCGGAGTATCGAAGCCGCTCTGGAGTACATCAGCAAGATGGGCTACCTGGACCCGAGGAACGAGCAGATTGTGCGAGTCATTAAGCAGACCTCACCAGGTGAGCTCAGAACTGCAGCACTGTGGGTGATCGAAAAACACAACTCCATTTGCAGGAAGGGAGGTCCGGTGTGGCCCCGGTCAGCACATTATCTCTTGGCCCTTTGCCTCACTGCACTCACCGGTGAGCTGGGCCTGCCCTGCTCTCATTCGGGCCCTGTTGGGGGAGGCAGCAGGTGGCAGATAGGGGACTTATCTGGGTCCTGAAATAACCTGTGGTATTTTCTGGGGGCGGGCGGTTGTATACATGTTTTGTCCTATGAAGATTGAAAAACTCACTAGATATTAAAGTTAGGCCACCCAGCAGAGTGAGATCTAAAATGTCCTTTTTACTTTCTCTTGGGCCTGCGAGGGAGTCTTTGAAAAGGGAGGTTTATTTCATTGATTTTAAAACACACCTTTTCTCACACTGTTGCCTCAGAGCAGGCTGGCAGGCACCTCTCCAGGCTGTAGGCCATGGGCAGTGGCGCTAGGCCAGCCCCCTCAGCGTTCCCTGGGAAGGGCCAGAGGCACCAGCAGCACATTCACTGCCTATCAGTGAATGTTTCTCTTTGAGGATGGAGCAGATGGGACAGTTTTTGGTACCTGAGGTCCCTGGGCATGACAAGGGATTTAGAATATTTAGCAAAAAGAGCTTTCCTTATTTTGTGGAAGATCTTTGATAAAACCCACTTCATCTATTGAGTGAGAAGTTGTATCTTTGTTGTTAAGAGGACACAAACTCTTGTTTTCTTGTTGATAGAAGGTCCATAAACGATTGCCTACTAGCTATCCATGTCGAGATTCTTTGAGTTCCAGGGTCTGTCTCGGAGCACAGCTTCAAAGGGAAGTGCAGGCCCATGTCTGTAATGATTTCCTTCTACATTTGCCTCTGACGAGTATTCGCAGATGCATCTTCTTAGCCCAGGAAAACAGTCACTGGCTGTGCTTCTGCACTAGATGATGTCTGTAGAGGCTCTTGGCTCTGCCGGGTGTCCCTGTGAGGGGCCTCTGAGGCGCGGCACAAAGCCTTTGACCCAGAAGGTCACCCGGATCTGCCCATAGCAGAGTTCAGCCTGTGTCAGAGGGCCTTCCAGAGGGCCTTGGGTCATCGAAGAGCTGGTGCAGCAGTATCAGCCCCAAGAAGACTGCCAGTGAGAGGGGCCAGCCTGAAAGAGCCAGAGCCAACTGAGCAGGTTCCCCTCTAATGCCGTGTCCCCGTTCTTTCCTCTGCAGGAAAGGGCATCGCACCAGCCCCTGTGCCACGGAGGCCAAGCTTTGAAGGAACAGGCGACCCTTTCCCACCCTACCATCAGATGAGTGGGGCAGCCTATGAGGGCAGCAGCACACTGGAGGAGGTGCCTCGTCAGTACATGGACTTTCTTTTCGCCGGAAGCACTCACAGCGTGCCTGGCGGTCATCAGCACCAGCCCAAAGGCTATGCTGCAAACATGGAGGCCGCAGGGATGAACTTCCCAGTGGCTGGCCCCGGGGGCCAGGTCCTCCCACTGCAGGGTGCCCACTACAGGCCACACCTACTGGTGTCCGGGGAGCCGCTGGGCTATGGCATCCAGCGCAGCCCCTCCTTCCAAAACAAGGAGGCAGGAGCATATGCAAACCTTGCCGCCAAGGGCCCAGCAGTGCAGCCAGGGGCCAGCCATGCATTTCCGCCCGCGGGAGCGGCCACAGGGCTGTATGCGCCCCACCCGCACCACAAACAGGCCCACCAGATGCACATGATGGGCTCCCGGGGCCAGGTGTTCACGAGCGACAGCCCCCCCCAGAGTCTGATCACACCCTCCAGAAACAGCCTCAATGTGGACCTGTATGACCTGAGCAGCCCTCCTGTCCAGCAGTGGCAGTCCTCTACCCTGTCCCGCCGTGACTCTCTTCAGAAGCCGGGCCTGGAGGCGCCCCCCCGCCAGCACGTGGCATTCCTGCCTGAAGGCCCCATCCCCAGCAGAACCAACTCCTTCAACAACCACCAGCAGCCAGTGGCCGTGCCCATCCGGGCAGGAGTGCCCAGCAAGACGGAGCCTTCCATGCCCTCCCCTAACACCATCACAGCTGTGACGGCCGCCCACATCCTGCACCCAGTGAAGAGCGTGAGGGTGATGCGGCCTGAGCCCCAGACAGCTGTGGGGCCCTCCCACCCAGCCTGGGTGCCAGCGCCCACCCCTGGGGTGGACGGTCTGGACTCCAAGGACGAGCACCCTCTGCCCCTGGGTGGCGCCAACGCGTACCCGCTGGACATTGAATATGGCAGCCCAGACCTGAGGTGCCCACCCCCCCCATACCCCAAGCATCTGTTGCTCCGGAGTAAGTCAGAGCAGTACGACATGGACAGCCTGTGTGTGGGCATGGAGCAGAGCCTCCGAGGCGGCCAGGCTGCCGAGCCTGCCGAGAGGAATGACAAGAGCCACAAAAACACCAAAGGGGAGAAAGTGGGGAAGGATAAAAAGCAGATTCAGACCTCTCCTGTTCCTGTTCGGAAAAACAGCAGAGATGAAGAGAAGAGGGAATCTCGCATCAAGAGCTACTCGCCGTATGCATTCAAGTTCTTCATGGAGCAGCACGTGGAAAATGTCATAAAAACCTACCAGCAGAAGGTCAACCGGAGGTTGCAGCTGGAACAGGAAATGGCAAAAGTAATTTCTCATTATATTCTTATCATTTGGCCCTAGCTCTTTCCTAAATTGGTAGTGGGAATTACAGCAGAGTTCCTTCTTTGTTTCTGCTTTATTCACTTTTATTACAAACGATTTGTCTCACAGGGTGATGGTGCAGTTGTAGGGCAAACATCTTGGAGAAATGACAGGTGTTTCAGGCTCCCTTTCCCGTTCACCCTGTCTGTGCAGGGGAGCAGTGAGCACTGAGCAAGATGCAGCCAACAGGCAGATTACCAGAGTGATTTTTATGGTGTGTCGTTATTTGTTAACAAAATTTGTCGGGTTTTACTAACTGGTGTTTGAACATTTTGGAAGAGTAGAAACAAAGTTTGAGGTTTTATAAATTGAAATTGTGGGATTTATAAAGAAAAATATATTCGGTAATGATCTATTTATCCTTTAACTCTATAATTAGCAAATAATATTTATTTTTTAAAGATTTATTTATTTGACAGAGAGACAGAGCGCAAGCAGGGTAGGGGCAGAGGCTAGAGGGAGAGGGACAGGCAGATTCCCTGCTGAGCAGGGAGCCTGATGTGGGGCTCCATCCCAGGACCTTGAGATCATGACCTGAGCCAAACTCAGATGCTTAACCAACTGAGCCACCCAGGTGCCCCAGCAAATAATATTTTAAATGTACCTTAGTTAACACTAATCTGCTAGAGAAGTTAATTAATGAAATGATTTAAATTAAAATGTTACAGTGAATTTCAAAGCCAATCATTTCAAATTCTAAAAATCAAATCTGTGTTCTTACTTTCTGCTCTTCCATTTTCATTGGCTTTTCTTGTTCCCATTTTCCCTGAGATATTACATTATTAGATTGTTCTTAGAGTTCCAGGAACTTTGTGGTCCCCTTTTCTTTTTTTTAACAGATTTTTATTTATAGAGGTTTCCTTTAGAGCCTGAAGTTACCTGTTTTGTCTTCCCTTTAGATTCCAGATTTGTGTTTACATATAAAGAACAAAACCAGTTGCTGTCTTGCTTATAGTATAGTGGACCCATTCAGTGTTCTTATTTCTACAAATTAAGTTAGGACCCTTGTGTCTCCGACCCCACCCGTTTCCTACCACGGGCTCCTCTAACGTGAGTTCCGTGTTTTCCTTCTCCACAGGCTGGACTCTGTGAGGCTGAGCAGGAGCAGATGAGGAAGATCCTCTACCAGAAGGAGTCTAATTACAATAGGCTGAAGAGGGCCAAAATGGACAAGTCTATGTTTGTGAAAATCAAAACCCTGGGGATCGGTGCCTTTGGAGAAGTGTGCCTCGCTTGTAAGGTGGACACTCATGCCCTATATGCCATGAAGACCCTGAGGAAGAAGGATGTCCTGAACCGAAATCAGGTGGCCCATGTCAAGGCTGAGAGGGACATCCTGGCCGAGGCGGACAATGAGTGGGTGGTCAAACTCTACTACTCCTTTCAAGACAAGGACAGCCTGTACTTTGTGATGGACTACATCCCAGGGGGGGACATGATGAGCCTGCTGATCCGGATGGAGGTCTTCCCCGAGCACCTGGCCCGGTTCTACATCGCAGAGTTGACTCTGGCCATTGAGAGTGTCCACAAGATGGGTTTCATCCACCGAGACATCAAGCCAGACAACATTTTGATAGATCTTGATGGTCACATCAAACTGACAGATTTTGGCCTCTGCACTGGGTTCAGGTGGACTCACAATTCCAAATACTACCAGAAAGGTATTGTCTTAGAGTGCCACACCCACCGTCTACTCTAGACAGAACTAAACCATGTAAGGCAACTCTCTCCCATCTGGGTGGCTCCTGATCATTTTTAAGTTATCTGTTTGCCAGTATTTTATACTTCGGCATGACATCCTTTTCTCCCTGAAACAGTAGTATGATATGTGAAAAAAAAAAAGTTTTTTTAAATTAACGGATTCAAGTTTTAACTATAGTATTTTTAGGACAATAGGCTATGGGGTGTCATGGGACCTTGGCTGGGAACCATCACTCTGCCCTTATAAAATGAACCTTAAAAAATAAGTCTCACAACCTCCAAAGAGTTCTGTCTTCTAGCTAATGTGAATCTATCTATAGGTATCTGTAAGTACAGGTGTAGGTTAACTCCATCTTCTGTAGTTCTGCCAGCCATTAGCTTACTTAAGACTCAGTTTCTTGAAATAGTTATTTTAATACCATGGCTTAGCCTTCTATTTTTCTTTAAAGATTTTTAAGTAATCTTTACACCCACCATGGGGCTCGAACTCAAAACCCCGAGATCAAGAGTTGCATGCTCTATCGACTGAGCCTCATGCTTCCATTTTTTTAACTCAAAACTAATCCTAAATCATTTAATCCATTCCCATTTTTGGCATTAATGTCGCTTTTGTTTATATTTTTTAAATCTTCTCATGCTTTTCCGTGCTCATCTTGAAACATGTCTTGTCAAACAGGTAGGAGACTTTGGCCTGAGTGCTATGCCTGATATCCTCATACTTACCTGAGCTTTTCTCCCTGAGCATCACACTGTCAGCCCCACAGCACCCAGCTCCTGTCATCACTTCATCCATCATTCGTACTGTTTGTGTTACCTCAGGACTTGAGTCTCAGACCCTGGAATCATGGGCCAACCCTACAGAGCAGCTGGGGAGGATTCTTTCTCATAACATGTCAGGAGCTGAACTGAATTACTTTCCCCTTTGAAGTTGTGGATTTCTTGCATCGTTGAATAGTGGAAATTCACTTTGTTTTTTATTTTCTTCTTTTACTGCCCCTGATTCCTGGGTGAAAGGGAGCCACATCAGACAGGACAGCATGGAGCCCAGCGACCTCTGGGACGACGTGTCTAATTGTCGATGTGGAGACAGGCTGAAGACCCTGGAGCAGAGAGCCAGGAAGCAGCACCAGAGGTGTCTGGCGCACTCCCTAGTTGGGACCCCAAATTACATCGCGCCAGAAGTGCTCCTCCGAAAAGGTGCGTGCTTCCGTCCACAGCTGGCTGCTCAACTGGCGGCCATCTTGACTTCAAACGTGTGGACCCGCGTGACCTCTCAGAGTCTCTCCAGCCCAGCTTTCTAAGACTCTGAATGTTTTCATTGTATTTTTGTACTCTTGGAAGCCCGAGAGGAAATTATTTCCCTGACATACAAGCCTCCAGCGGATCTCACGTCTGTTTTGCAGTTGCCTTTGCTCCTGGGGTGAAAGAGGACACACACTATTAGACCTGTCTCACTAGCTCCTCCTTTGACTGGAATAGATAGGGTGTGGGGTGTGGGCTTTCTATCTAGAACCCAAGAGAATCTCTCCACAACTGGTCTTGATAGAAACAACTCTGAGGGCACAGGGACTCTACTCAGTCTGCCTGAGCTGTACATGTCCAGGCTCCTAGCTCCTTGTAGTGTATCCGGCTGGCTAGGAAGTATGACAGAACACAACTATTGTTTCCCTCCATTTCTCCCCTGTTAGTCCAGAAGCCCCACAAGGTGAGACCTGGGGACAGTGGTATGCATAAAATTACAAGTGTTCAGTAAAATTGGTCTCCTGTGTGGATGTTCTGTCAAATACGACATTCGATTTAGTACGAGAGGAACCTTTCAGTGATCAGTAGTGGTGCTTATAGTGACAGTGCAGTAAATCCAGAGTTTGGTGGTCTGTCTTTTCACATGTGTTGTTTCAAGTCTTTGAAGTCTATTCAAGTCAGTTTTCTTTGTTAGCTGTGGAAATCCAAGGCAAATCACTTAACCACTCAGAGCCGCAGGCATAACAACAGTTACCTTGAGAGGTGGTTGTGAATATCAGCCTGGCTGCCCTGGAAAGGTGTCCTTTTCTCCTCACAGTGGGAAGCGGGACGTGTCTCCAGCACCCTGACCTGTGCCACAGTCCAGGGACTAGGGGTTGGAGTTACCCTGCCACCTCCGGGGCCAGGCCAGGGCAGGAGGAGATGGGGTGGTGGGAGAACAGAGTTAGCAAATACTGCTGGCAGGTCTTATGGCCCAGTTCAGGCTTAGCAAGGATCAGGTGACGTCAAGACTGGAGCATGGCTGGGACTGGGATGCAGAGCAAAGGAAAAGTGGGAAAAAGTAAAAGAAAAATGGACCTGTTCTCCTGCCTCAGTGAGGCTGGCCCTGCCTGACCAAGCCGCGGGTTGCCCTGTCTCAGCTACCGTGTCTTAGGAGCTCTGTGAGGAAGGCCTGGCTCTGTGGGTGCATCGCACTGTCTTAGGAGTCAGTTGTTTTCTTTGCCCAAGGGCCCCCTTTCCTTTTTCTTCTCCATATTCCTCAACTTCCAGAACTGACTTAGCAAGCCTCCCCAGGAAGCCCTCACAACTGGTAGGAGTAGCACTTTCTGTTTTTCAGTTAGTCCTGTTTTAATCAAAGTTCTTGTGTGTTCTTTAAGAACTTAAAGTCCTGGTCAGTAATGTTACTAACAGTAACAATAGGCTTTTAAAATTAGAAAGTCTCATTATAAAAGCATCCCGTGTTTATCACAGAGTAATGGTAGAAAATAAGAGAATACATGAAGACCGACACCACCCTGGCAGGTGTCCCATCCAGCCTTCTATTCTGAGTCACATGTGCAAGGAGGCACATTTTATGTAGGTTGGTTCTCTTTTACCTAACGGTATGCTGCTTGAACATGCTTTCCCCCTTAACAGTCAGTTAGCATTTGAGGATTTCATAAAATACTTTTCTGAGAAGAATACATGCCTGTGTTGGAATTGAGTGAGACTTTGTCTTTCAGGATACACTCAGCTCTGTGACTGGTGGAGTGTTGGCGTGATTCTCTTCGAGATGCTGGTGGGGCAGCCACCCTTTTTGGCCCCTACTCCCACAGAAACCCAACTGAAGGTAGGAACTGACTAGCCCATGCATCTGCTTGCTGCAGACACATGTGGCTGTCTGATGAACCCATGAATCTCTGGTCAACATTTGACCTTTCATCCTGAGTAGTGTAGGAGTGTCACTTGTATATTTTTAAAGTATTATTGTTATCTATATAAAAAGTTTTATTTTAATAAAGTCACAAAGTTAGACCTGTGTTTTGATATATATATATATATCTCAAGTTTTACTTGAACCATTGGTCATCTGCCATCTTGAACCATGAACAGTGAGAAGCAGTAAAGGTGTGCTGTACATACATTGTCTGCTGCCAGCCATGCCTGCCTTGCAAAAACACTGAAGACTTTATGAAGTAGATCTAAAGAAATCAGTTATTTCTTTGGATGTCATACTACATTATACAGTATATACGTTACTCTTTGCAGATTATCAGCTCTGTGGTCGGGCTAGTTGTACATATTTCTGACATCAATTGGAAATAAATAATTACCCTCTCAATCATTTAATACTAAATAATTAGTTTTAGAATGATAGAATGATAACCATTATTTTCTGAAATAAATGATTTGATTATTTAAGAAGGATTGAATAGAGAATCTGATGAAATCTTTGGAACTTCTTTGAACAGTGCACTTAACCATCAACATACGTGTTTACTAACAATTCTACGAAGTACCCGTATATCCCAGAGTCCATGTTAGACCTTAAATTAATAATCCCTTATTTAGAAAAACTCCAAATGAAGGCTTAGTTTTTACTCTGGTAACAATAAAAATGGAATTTGACATTATCTGTATCCTAATTGAATTGTTGAACCATTCACTAATTTGTCTGCATGATAATAACCCAATGTTTTTATTGTGATAAAACTTAGCCATTTTAACCATTTTTAATTTTACAGTTCAGTGGCATTGAGTGCATTCAGTGTTGTACAACTGTAACCATTACCTATTTTCAGATATTTTTATCATGCCAAACAAAACCTGTACCCATTAAACAATAACTCCTCATTTCTCCCTCTGTCAGACTCTGTAACCTCTCTTCTGCTTTCTGTCTCTGTGAAGTTGCCTAGTCTAGGTGCCTCAAAGTGTAATACCATATTTGTCCTTTCATGACTGGATTATTTGACTTAGCATAATGTCTTCAGTGTCTATCCATGCTGTAGCACGTGTCAGAATTTCCTTCCTTTTTAAGGCTGAAGAATATTCCAGTGTATAGCACATTTATCTATCCATCATCTGGTGATGGTCACTTGGGCTTTTTCTACCTTTTGGCAATTGCGAATAATGCTGCTGTGAACATGAGTACATATACAAGTATCTGTTTGAGTTCCTGCTTTCATTTTTGGGGTTATATACCCAGAAGTGGGATGGCCAGATCATATGGTCATTCTATGTTTAACTTTTTGAGGAACCACCAAACTGTTGGCCCCAGTGACTGCATGATTTTACATTCCAGTCATCCATGCATAAGGGGTCCAGTTTCTTCACATCCTCATCAACACTCACTTCACTTGTTGTTGTTGTTTTTTTATAATAGTCATCCTAGTGGGTGTGAGGTGGTATCTCCTTGTGGTTTTGATTTGTATTTCCTCATGATAGTGATTGAGCCTCTCTTCGTGTGCTTATTGGACATTTGTACATCTTTGGAGAATGTCTATTCAAGTCTTTAGCCCTTTTAAAATCAGGTTGTTTTTGTTGTTGTTGAATTGTAGGAGATCTTTATATATTCTGGACATTACTCCCTGATCAGATATATACTTTGCAAATATATTCTCCCATTCTGGGATTACCTTTTCATTCTGTTAATAGTGCCCTTTGGTGCACAAAAGTTTTAAATTTTGATGAAGTCCATTTTATACATTTTTTGTTTTGTTGCCTGTGCTTTTGGTATGATATCCAAGAAATCATTGCCAAATCCAATGTCATGAAGATTTTCCCCTATGTTTTCTTCTATGACTTTTACAGTTTTAGTTTTACTAAAACAACTACTCAAGTTCAAACCAGCACTCCCACCCATACACCCACCTACCTCCATGCTTTCCCAATGCCCTATCACCGCAGCCTATAGCCTGATAGTTTGGCGTGGCTTTATCCTGATTCTAAGTATAAATAATGGAGAAGTCCCTTAGGTTTTCTCTTCAAAGTAGATGCATTTCATGACAAATGTATTTACTGAACATCCCAGTGGCTGGTCTGTGCAGTTGACTGTCAGGAACATGAGGCCTAGGCCATAGTTTCCATCACCTTTATTCTCCTCTGTGAAGTTGTCTTTTTTTTTTTTAAACAAAACCCCAGTGGACCATCTCTTGGCCATAATAAGTACTGAATGAGAACCTTGATGGTTCAATAGAAATCTGTTGCATAAGCTAAAGAAATGACTCACAGATGATTGGCCTCTTCATTTTTATGGAAATCAGAAAATACTTTTGCTAATGTGTCTTTCTGATAGAAGAAAGTCAGTCTCTTTTGGTCTGTCCGGCTTCTTCAGCCCCTGCCTCAGGCTGTGAGCCGCCTACTAAACTGTGCCAGCCTTTGACAGCTGCGGAGCTTTGCAACTGCTGCTCCTAGATCTCACTCTAACTGTTCTCCCATCGTGGAGGAAAAATTATTTAAAAGCTGCATCATCACATACTGTCTCAGAACTGCCCTAAATGGGCCTTAAAATGTGAAAAGAAAGGAAAACTTTGGTTCTGTTGTGTCTTCAGGTGATAAACTGGGAGAACACGCTCCACATTCCAGCCCAGGTCAAGCTGAGCCCTGAGGCCCGGGACCTCATCACCAAACTGTGCTGCGCAGACGACCACCGGCTGGGGAGGAATGGGGCTGATGACCTGAAGGCCCATCCATTCTTCGGGGCCATTGACTTCTCAAGTGACATCCGGAAGCAGCCGGCCCCCTACGTCCCCAAGATCAGCCACCCCATGGACACCTCAAATTTTGACCCCGTAGATGAAGAAAGCCCTTGGAACGATGCTAGTGAAGATAGCACAAAGGCCTGGGACACACTCACCTCTCCAAATAACAAACACCCTGAGCACGCATTTTATGAATTCACTTTCCGAAGGTTCTTTGATGACAATGGCTATCCCTTTAGGTGTCCAAAGCCTTCAGGAGCAGATGCTTCACAGGCTGAGGATTCTGATTTGGAAAATTCTGATATGGTGGATCAGACTGAAGGTTGCCAGCCAGTGTACGTGTAGACAGTACACGTCCCTGACACTCTGCTTCTTCAGCGGTCCAGGGTGCCCGTAGCCAGTTTCCTAACAGGCCCGATGGAGAGTCGAGGTCAGCTTTGTTCAAGTTAGTCCATTGGTTACTTCATTCGAAGTTCTGGTCTTCACCAAAAACCCCCAAAACAAACAAAAAAGCTTTTTATAAAAAAGGACACAAGTCTAGCAGATTCTGGTTGATGGGGGTGGGGGCAGGTATCAACATTGCTTTGATTGGAATTGGCTTTTGAGGACCTTCACTGCATTAAAACAATATTTTTAAAAATTTAGTACAGTTTAGAAAGAGCACTTATTTTGTCTATAGCCATTTTTCTTACTAAATTGTAGGGATTAACTTTGACAAATCATGCTGCTGTTATTTTCTACATTTGTATTTTATCCATAGCACTTCTTCACATTTAGGAAAAGACAAAAAAACTGAAGAACATGTGATAAGAAATCTCTGTGCAATAATGTGTAAAACAAAACAAAACACTGTTCTGATATTACTAATACCATTTATTCACACAATGGTTTTTGTTTTATATTTTTTCCCACATTTCAAAATTGTGATACAATGTTAAAAGCTGCTTTTTTTTTTTTTTTTTTTTTTTTTTTTTTTTGCTTTTTGCATATTATAGTATACTAGAAAGTGTGAGCAAGGTGACTATGTGGGTGTGATTTCAGATGTCTGGTGTGTAGAGAGTACTGCATGAGCAGGGTTTTTCTATTATAAAATTACCATATCTTGCCATTCACAGCAGGTTCTGTGAATATGTTTTTACTGAGTATCTTTAAATGAAATGTTCTAGACAGTTTCCTGATAACGTATCGTGTGGGTGACTTCTTCGCTATGATTGTATCCCTTACTGTTTTGTCAAAGAAGTGCAGATGTGTAACTGAGAAGTGATTTTTGTGTGTGTGTCTTGGGTATGATTGGATTCTTTGGGGGGTAAACTTAAACATTTGTCATATACTAAAGTCGTATACATCAAAAGGGATTAATTTAGCTATGCCAAAAAGTGTTAAGTTAATCACGGAGCTCTGTCCGTTTCGCTGGTCAGTACGCTCTCATTGGCGTAGCTGATCTGTGGAATCCAGGAGCTGCGACCCTGGGGCCGACACCCTGCCCGCACGGAAAGGTTTGTGCGACGTCCGTCCTCCTGGTGATGTACACGATGGAGGTGTTACTACCAGGATGAAATCTAATTCTTTCACATTTTTTTTTTTTGGTGTGCTTTGAAGTATCAATCTTAACTTGGTTTTAAAAATACATTTTTCTAATCTTTGTAAAACAGTGAGGATTATTCAAAGTGACATTGGAATAAAAAAATAATTAAGCCATACGTATTTTCTTAGAAGTGTAGATGTATATATAACTACATAGATAAATACACAAAATATTCCTTATTTCAAATTAGTATGATTCCTATTTAAAGTGATTTATATCTGAGTGAAAAGTTCAATTCTTTATTGCTTTTTAAAAATCTGATGCGTCATATTTTTCATTATATTATTCCACATATTTTTCCTTGAATTTTTTAGCATAATGTATCCATTATTTAGTATATATCTAGGCAATAACACTTATAAGTTTATCAATGTCTAAACTAAGGAGAAAAAAAAACAATTCCTGTGTACTGGTTTACATTTGTATGAATGGCAAATCCTGAAGTCTGCTGTGCTTGTATTGTGACTGTCAGTATTTTCGCTATTTTATAGTAACGCCCCGTTATTTACTGCGCTCTGACATACTTTCATGTGGTAGGTTCTTTCTCAGGAACTCAATTTAACTATTATTTATTGATATATCATTGCCTTTGAAAAGCTTCTACTGGCACAATTTATTATTAAAAGTTTGAATCCAAATCCGTTGGTGTCGTGTCGTACTGGAATTCGTAATTTCCTGCTTTTATCAGTATGCTGCTCAGTGATCCGGAGGCAGCCGGGATGGCCAACTGCCGATGGAGGCCCTGTCACGAGAGGGAAGGGGGAGGGGCCGCCCCAGACGGGCTTCCGGCTAGGAGGGCAGGGTCGGGTGTGGGAAAAATGGGTTTTCAGCTTATACACAGAAAGTCCAGGTCAGGGTGTGGTTCTGTGACCTAGCTTCTCTTCCGTAGGAAGGTGACAAAAACACCTCGCTGGGATCGTCAGGTGGGGTAAGTGGGATATCAGGTATGTACGGTGGGTGACCAGGAGAGGATTCCCCTGCGTGAGATGCTTAAACGGAGAGGACCACTGTACTGCTCTGACCTTTGGTTTAAAATGGCTGGTGGAATTTCAGAAATTATAATAGTTTGTTTTCTTTCAGTTAATCTTTTGAATAGTTACAATCACATGGTTGAAAAATCAAAACGTGAGGGGCGCCTGGGTGGCTCAGTCGGATAAGCACCTGCCTTAGGCTCAGGTCATGATTCCGGGGTCCTGGGATGGGGCCCCACACCGGCTCCTTGCTCAGCAGGGAGTCTGCTTCTCCCTCTGCCCCTCATCCCGCTTGTGCTCTCCCTCTCATTCTCTCAAATAAATAAAATCTTTTAACAAAAATAAATAAAATAAATAAATAAATAAAATGGTGGAATTTCAGAAAATAGTTTGTTTTCTTTTGGTTAATATTTTGAATAGTTATAATCACATGGTTTAAAAATCAAAACGTAAGAGGATATACAATAAAATGTCTCCTACGCCTTTTTCTAGCCATTCAGTTCACCTCAGTTTGTTTATATGTCCTTAGAGAAATGAAACTTTATGCGTACACAGCACAAGAAAATGCATGCTCATGCACATTTTATCTCTTTTACACAAATGGGAGAACGTTATGAATACTTTCTGCATCTGTTTTCTTCACTTGGCAATCTAAGTTAGCCCTTGTCATGCTTTATTATACTATGTGGTATTTCATCGCAAAGGTGTATTATAATCAAGCCAAGTCCCATATCAGTGGACATTTCGGTTTCTGATCTTTTTCTATTATAAATAGTGCTGGAATAAATAACTACCATAGCCATCATTTTGTGCATGTGCAAGTACATATATAGGATAGATTCCTAGAGGGGGAATTACTAGGTTAAAAGTTAAGTGTATTTGCAATTTTTAGTGCCAGATAGCCCTGCAGAGATCTTGGGAGAAACTCTTCTATGGCTCTTTCCTATGCATTCTTGGGTATACCAAGAGTGAAGAATGCAAGGCCCTGACCACTTTTCACATGGACTATTTCTCAGGTTTGTGTTTGCAGTGAGCAGCCTTGAGGGGTGAAGTAATGTCTCCCTCCAAGACAAAGAAGCAAGCTTGCTTATTGCTTGCTGTAAAAGGGGTAGATTCCTCAGGCTCAGTGGACCTCAGCTAAATCCCTCTGGGTCTCCTGCACTTCCCCTGTGGGACTTGGGGGCAAGGAGATTCGTGCAAACACACCAAAGATCATGCTGCTTAATGTACTGTGAGTAATAAAGTCCTGTGTGTCTGATCCTGGAGTCCCTTGTCTTATTTCAGGATTCATGAAAGAGTAACAGGCTAATTTCTTAGCTTAAAAGTGGGGTAAAATCAAATCTTAGACCTGGCAACAGGTGTTATATCAACATATACTCCCAAAAGAAATCTATGGGAGTATTTACTGCTTTGTCAACTGCACGGTATATTATCAACCATTTTTAACTTTGTCCATCGACTAAGTTAAAATACACGTGTGTGTGTCTTGATATACTTCGATTTGACATTCCTCTCATTTTGAAAGAAGTTGAGCATCTTCGTGTATGCTTAATATTCAGGTACATATCCTTAAAAAGCAATGGTTCTAATTTTATGCATCATTTGAGTGTTGGTACCTAAGGGAATCCCAGATTTCCATTCACTGCTTACTCTTGATCTTCTCTTCCTGATCAGCTGAAGTGAATTGTTTAGCTGGGCTGATGGCCAGATAACAGATTACTGAGAACAGACCTTTCAGTGTTTTGACAGATTCTATAGGAGGTGAGTCCTCTGTTAGAATGTTGCGAGGACGCGGCCAGGCCTAACTAACATAGCTGTGGTCATTGCTGGGTGTGATTGGAGTGCATTGAGGGAACAAATACTACATTCTTTCGAAGTTTCTTCTTTGCACGTGGCATGTTACGTGCCCCTTGATAAATCTAAATGCAGATCTCGAAGAGAAAAAGAGTAGCCAGCATGGCTGGCTTCCTCTGAAACTCCTATGGTCCGAACCATTATTCAGTTGCAAAAAAATTTTTTTAAGATTTTTGTTTATTTGAGAGAGAGCACAAGCAGGGAGGAGAGGCATGGGGAGAGGGAGAAGCAGACTCCCCACTGAACAGGGAGCCCGCTGTGGGGCTCCATCCCAGGACTCAGGGATCATGACCTGAGCCGAAGGCAGATGCTTAACCAACTGAGCCACCCAGGTGCCCTCAGTTGCAAATTTTTTTAAGTGGAGTTTATCAGATTCATAATACTTCATCCAAATTCTACTTGTGAAGTAGTTTTGAAGCCCAGTATTTAAGTAATATTTTATTTCCACTGACAAAATTCAGCATAATAAAAGATCTTTGCCATTAAGGTGCATATTTGCAAGTAGTACTACGCTGGCATTGTTAACCATTAACTACATTCTTCTCCGTCAGTGAAGAACTTCTCCTTAGTAAGAGAATTTTCCATTTCCAAAAGTGGCAGCTTAAACGTAGTGGACAAAATGTGCTTATTCACTGGAAAGGAAGAAACATTATTATTGAACACTGGGATGAAATACATATGGCCCACTGCTAAAGGGAGAAAACTAGCTTAAATGGCAACTTTGTTTTTCTTTTGCAACTCACATCAGACAGTGTTCTAATTTTTGTTTCCACCATCAAACATACTTGAGAAAACTCAAGAGGAAAAGGAAAGCCTACTGTATTTACTGATAGTTTTGCTCACCATGTTCTTTCTTCCTGATTTCTTAGGATTTTTATCTTTTCCTATCTTTTTAGAAAATGTCCTTTTTCCATTCTTTTAGGAAAGGTGACAAATTCTCTTAGGTTTCCTTCATCTGAGAATGTCTTCCTTTCCCCTTTTCCCCTGAAAGCTATTTTAGGGTATACCTAGTTGGGGTATAATTCTATTTGATTGTAGGATTCTAGATTGATACTTGCTCTTTCAGCACTTGAGAAATATTATGCCACTTCCATCCGGCCTCCATGGTCTCTGATGAGAATCTGTTGTCATTCTAATTATGTTTCCTCTAGAGACAAGGTGTCGTCAGAATCTCTGACAGCTTTCAAGATGTTTTCTTTGATTGTTTTTCAGAAGTTTAATTATGCTGTGCGCTGGCTTGGGTTTCTTTAGGTTTGCCCTGTTTGTGGTTTGCTCAGATTCTTGACTATGTAGGTTCATTTCTCTTGCCAAATTTGAGAAGTTTTCAGCCATTATTTCATTCAGTGCTTTTTCATCCCTGTCCTGTTTCTCTTCTCTGTCCAGTACTCCAAAGATAAAAGTATTACATCTTTTGTTATCCCTGAGGCTCTGCTTATCTCCTCCCCACCACTTCCACCTGTTTTCTCTGTGCTGCTCAGGTTGGATAACTTCTATCGTTCTGTCTTTTAGTTTACAGATTCTTTCCTCTGTCCGCTCCCTTCTGCTCTTGAGCTCATCCACGGAGCTTTGTATTTCAGTTATTGTATTTTGGGGTTCACAAAATTCCATTTGATTCTTCTTTATATCTTCTACTTCTTTGCTGAAGCTTCTGTGTTATTTTTTTAAGAGCACAAGTTGCTCTTTGAAGCATTTATTATGATTTAAAATCTTAGGTAAGTCTACTATCTCAGGATTGTTGTCTATTGATTTCTTTTAAAGATCTTCCTGGTTCTTGGTGTGATCCTCAGTTGAAACCTGGACATTCTGCATTTTGTTCTGAGACTTTGGATCTTCTGTTTTAGCTGGCTGTCGTTGGCATTGCTTTGGCAAGGGAAGAGGGACACACTGCCTCATTATTGCCTGGTACAGGTAGAAGCCCCCACTCAGCCTCTTCCGATACACAGGGACAGGGACATTTCCTTGTTACTGCTGAGCGGGGGTGATGTACCTGCTGTCCAAGTTGTGTCCACTGACATCTTGTTGGGGTGGCCTCATTACCACTGAGCAGTCCTGACTCTGCACGAGGCTGCCTCTGACACCACCCTAGTGAGGGGGAGAGAGGGATGCCTCATTATTGTCAGGTATCAGATACCGAAGTCCAGGTTCCCCATATTTTCCACTTAGACTGCCAAGTTGGGAAAGGCATCACCAGCCAACAGGGGTGAAAATCCCAGCTTCCTACTTGGAATTCTCTGAAATCACCCCAGCAGGAATGTTGAGGAGTCTTATTTCAGCCTTGCAAGGGTAGAATTGTAGGCTCCCACTTTGCCCTTGCTGGCACGGCATTTTAGGACGAGTGTGCGGTGCCAGTTTTCTCTGTGGCAATTGGCTGGAGTAGAGCAGTTATGGTCTAAGAGCTCTCTTGCTAATCTACCCCTTTCTTCCTCCTCTAGCTAGAGAGAGCAAGCTTTTGTTGGGACTCTTTTTGTCTGTGCTTCTTGGCTTTTCCAGGCTGCTGGCATCTAGCTCCACGTCTGGAACATTGAGGCAGAGAGAAAACACAGAGAACTCACTCCTGTGTCAGTCCTCGGGCACTGAGGTCCCTAGCTGTTCTGCTTCCTCCTCTCCACCTTTCAGTGTCTTTTGTTTGTTTTATATGTAATGTCTAAGAGTTTTAGTTGTACGTAACGGGGGGAATAGGGAATAGTACATCTACTCACTCCATCTGGAAGTGGAAGAGGGTTTCGGTTTCAACTTCACTTTTAACTAATTAAAACTCAGTTCCTCAGTCACACCAGCCTCATTTCACGTGCTCAGTAGCTGCATGTGGTTAATGGCTACCACACTGGATAGCTCAGATCTGAGAGAATGGTTCTCCAGTTTTGCACTAATCCTTGCACTGACAAACATCTTGATGAATTTTTTTATAAAGATTTTATTTATTTATTTTAGAGACAGAGTGCAAGCAGAGGGAGGGGAAGAGGGAGAAGGAGGAATCTCAAGCAGACTCCACGTTGAGCACAGAGCCCAATGTGGAGCTCAATCTCATGACCCTGAGATCATGACCTGACCCGAAATCATAGTCAGATGCTCAATTGACTGAGCCACCAAGATGGCCCCTTGCTGAATTTTAAGATAAGTATAAGCTAGCCTTCATCTCTTACATATCATTTACACTTGGGCAATGAAGAGACTACGGTATTCCTCAAGGAGCAGAGTCAACTGAAGATCGACAGGGCATCCAAAACCCTTTTGGTTCAGCAGCATCATTGACTATTCCTGCTTCGCTGCTTTGACTACATGGTATTTCCTAAAATCACCAGTTTCCTTTAAGCTGGTGACCAGCATCTCCAAAAGGATCGTGATAGTTTATAGCAGTAAGACAAGAAGACATGGAGCCTGTCTCCCACAGCAACCTCTCCCTTGTCTTGTTAAACATCGCCAGTCAATCAAGAAACACCTTCCAGCTGAACCCAAACTTGGCCTCAAAATCCAACTCAGTACTTGGAGTAGGTCTTATCAATTGATCAAACCAGTCATTGAGATAACACCCGGTTGCCATCTTAGCATAGTAACGCCAACCTCTTAACTTTCCCTCTTTCTCCTTTGACCCTATTACTTCTTACCTCCTGTGAAAACCTCACCTCTCATTTATTCCTTTCCACTGGCCTCTAACTCCTACACCAATATGATCAAAGGTGTCCACATTTTCCCTGTCCATAAAAATGAACCGGCCTCCATTGATGCCTCTGACCCTTATGTTTTTAAATTCTTGAAGCAGGACCATATAAGAGAAAGAGTCCTGAGCAGGGAATCCGGGGCTTTGATTCTAAGCCCAGCTTTATATAACTTTGGGTAAGTTAGAACTTCCGTCAGATTTATTAGTTACACAGGTCAGAGAGAGTCTGGCTTTTAAGTTATTCTTGAGAATTAGTGACTTCTAAGAGTTGTCTCAGAGGCTGCTAGGGCAAGAGGGCCCTGCCCTTTGCTTCTCTCATATACTAGCTGTGCTTTTATTTTGCATAAGATTTCCAAAAAAAGCATTCTAATCAAAACGAGTTTTAAGACCACTGGTTTACATGACTGGTAATGTCTTTTCTTTGTTGTTTAAAGCTAATTTTAAATTTTATAAACATAATAAATGTACATAGTTTTGAAAGTTATATTACCCAAAAAAGAAGTCTCTATCCATCTCTTGTCATTCCCCACTCCCCAAACACAACCAACTTTCATGTCCTTCTATGTTATTTCTTTGAGTATTTCCATTGTTAGTAATAAGCTTTTAATGATATTTCTTGACTTACTTATTTCAAATATATATTTTTAATTTTATTTATTTATTCGACATAGATAGAGACAGCCAGCGAGAGAGGGAACACAAGCAGGGGGAGTGGGAGAGGAAGAAGCAGGCTCATAGCGGAGGAGCCTGATGTGGGGCTTGATCCCATAACTCCGGCATCACGCCCTGAGCCGAAGGCAGGCGCTTAACCGCTGTGCCACCCAGGCGCCCCTTATTTCAAATATTTTTTATCTTCATTCTCTTATAGTCCCCTTCCCAACCTCTGTTTCCTAATAGAGTTCTACCACAATTTTCTGTTAAATCAATTGTCAGTGTAAATATTACTGAGGCTATGCTAAGTAGTCTTTGAGCCAAATACTATATTGTGATTATGCTTCTCTTTTTAATTTTTTTCCTCTTGGACTTAAAAACTGCCTCACTTTTTCATTTGCTTTGTTTTCTTTGAGGCTATAGGTGTTTTTATCTGTCCATCCATTCTTTTCTCCTCCCTCCCTCCCTTCTCCCTCCCTCCCTCCCTTCCTTCTTTCTGTCCCTGCCTCCTTCCCTTCCAGTTGCTGCAATAGATCTGTCAAATGCCAGACTGTTTTCCGGGAGCACACATGCTTTGTCCACCTCCTCCCAGTCTGGACTGGCCACCTTCCAAACCTAACAAACAGCTCATCTTGGGAATTCTCTTTGTCACTTTCCTGTGTTGGATCCCATTTTGCCAAAAGCTGCATCTTCCTCTTTCTTGATTTGTACCTAGAAACAATTTGGAGTCCTTGTTTGTCTGAAAATGTCCCTTTTCTACTTGACTGAAAATATGGGTAGGCATAAATTCTAGGATGAAAATTCACATACATTTGGAAGGCATTAGTCCTTTGTTTCCCTCCTCCTAGTATTGCTGTCAGAAGTCTAATGCCATTCCGATTCTCAGTTCTGTATGAGTGGCCTTTTTTTCTTCGTTCTCTCCATGCATTTAGGATCATCTTTGCATGCCCAGTGTTCTACATTTCATGATGATGTTCCTTGATATACATTGTCTTTCATGTATTATCCTGAACACGTTATAGCTTTCAATCTAGAGGCTTGTGCCCTTCAGTTCTGGGAAATTTTCTTGCATCACTTTGAACTTCATTCGCTATGTTCTCTAATTCCTATGTGTTGGATCACCTCAATTGCTCCTCCAATCCTCTTAAGTTTATATACTATCATCCCTGTCTTTCTTTTTTTTTTTTAAGATTTTATTTATTTATTTGACAGAGAGAGACAGCCAGTGAGAGAGGGAACACAGCAGGGGGAGTGGGAGAGGAAGAAGCAGGCTCCCAGCGGGGGAGCCTGATGTGGGGCTCGATCCCAGACGCTGGGATCACGCCCTGAGCCGAAGGCAGACACCCAACGACTGCGCCACCTAGGCGCCCCCTATCCATGTCTTTCTTATTCCACTTTCTAGAAGATTCATTGACTTTAGATTTCATATTAAACTCTTAGGGGGCTGGCAACCAATATCTTTTTAATTCCCAAGAGCTCATTCTTATTCTGTAACCAATGTATTCCTTGTTTTATGTATTTAATATTTGTGTTTATTAGCCCTATTATTATGTTGAGGTTATTCTGTTCCCCAGATTACCTCTGGGTGCCTTTTTACTATCATTTTTGCTACTTGTTTCTTTGTTTTATTCTTTATCTTTCATGTTAGAAGATTTCCTCGCATGACTCTGACCATCTTTTTTTTTAAAAGTAGCTTTAGGGGTGGCTGGCTTCCTCAGTTGGTGGAGCATGAGACCCTGATCTCAAGGTTGTGAGTTCAAGCCCCAAGCTGGATGCAGAAATTACTTAAAAACAAAATATTTTTTTTAAAAAAGTAGCTTTAATGAAATATCATTCACATAAATCCATAAAATCCACCCATTTAAAATGTAAAATTAAACGGTTTTTAGCATATTCAGAGTTGCACAAACATCCCCACAACTTTATCTTATTTTTTAAAAGATTTTATTTATTTGAGCGAGAGTGAGCAAGAGAGAAAGAGAGCGTGCACAAGCGGGGGAGGGGGAGGGGTGGGCAGAGGGAGAGAGAGAAGCAGACTCCCTGCTGAGGAGGAAGCCCAATGTGGGGCTCTGCAGGACCCTGGATCATGACCTGAGCCGAAGGCAGATGCTTAACGACTGAGCCACCCAGGCGCCCCAGTGTGGTTTTGCTTTATATTTCCCTAAGGACTAATGATATTAGCCTCTCTCATGTGATTATTGACCATCTTTATATTTTCTTTGGAGAGATGTCTCTTCAAATTTTTTGCCCATTTTAAAATTGGATTATTTTTTATTATTATTATTGAGTTGTAAGGGTTCTTTATATATTCTCGTTACAAGTGCCTTATCAGAAAGATGGTTTGCAAATATCTTTCATTCTTGGAAGTGTGTTGTCTTTTCACTTTTTTAAAGGTATTCTTTGATGCCCCTACATGTTTTAACTTTGATGAAGTCCATTTTCCTTATTATTTTGTTGTTTTTGCTTTTGGTGTCATATCTAAGGAGGCTTTGCCTGACCCAAAGTCATGAAAATTCACTCCTATATTTTCTTTAAAACTTTTAACCTTTAGTCCTTACACTTAGCGCTGTGATTTATTTTTAGTCTATCTTTGTGTGTGGCAAGAGGAAGGGGTATGATTTCATTAGTGGGCTTATGAATATTGACCATCTGTTGAAAAGACTAACTACTCTTTTCCCACCGGATTGTCTTAGCATTCTTGCCAAAAATTAACTGATCATAAATTCAAAGATTTATTTCCGGAGTCTCTGTTATATTTAATTGAAGTATGCATTTATCCTTTTGCTATGCATTCTTGTTTAAAGTATCAAGCACTGACAGCTGACTAGGAGCTCCACGTGGGGGGGGGGGTATTTTATTTATGACTCCGAGGTCTTTCTATCTTTGTAGGAAAGGCTGCACTTGCCTGCTGGTGGTTATATGCCCAAGTGCGGGCCTTTTGTGGACCTAGGACCCAGCAGAGACGGGCTTACAATGTGCGCCTCTTTCTTTCTCTACCTTGAGATCTCTGCCTCTGCTGTTTGTACATTGGCCACGTTCTCACTCCTGGGTCAGGAATCTTTTGCAGTGTGAGAAAGCCTGCTTACTGCTTGAAGTCTACCGAAAAATGGCTTGCCATTCCTCAGCATCTGGCACTGCCAGGATATTTATGATTCTTAAATAAACCTCCGACCCTCTTTACTCAGCACCTATTCCTTTGCTTTCAGTTTGCACCAAGAGCACTAATTATTTCCTCGGGACCAAAAGTAACCAGCTTCTTCTTAGTGTTCTTCACCAACCATAGGCTTCAACACACTTCTCTATTTCAATGTATTCTATTGATTTAGACATCTAAGATGTCTGGATGTGTCTACATTTTCTCTCTCCCCTAACACCACTAAAATGACAGAAATGAGATTTTTTTAATTAATAGGTTTATTTTTTAGAGCAGCTTTAGGTTCACAGCAAAATGGAATGGAAAGTACAGAAGTTTCCTATGTACCCCTGTCTCTACACATGCATAACCTCCCACATTATCAACACCCCCCACCAGAGTCCACTTGTTACAATCGATGCATCCACGTTGACACATCAGTATCACTCAAAGTCCATACTTTACATTAAGATTCAACTTGGTGTTGTACCTTCTGTGGGTTTTGACACAGGTGTCGTGACAGGTATCCACTAATATAGCATGCAGAGTAGTTTCATACCCTAAGAATCCTTTACCTCACCAAGTCATTCTCCCTCCCCACAACCTCTGGCAACCACAGATTTTTTTTTCTTTTTACTGTCTCCACAGTTTTGTCTTTTCCAGAATGTCATAGAGTTGGAATCATACACTATGTAGTCTTTTAAGATTGGCTTCTTTCAGCTACTAATATGCATTTAAGGTTCCTCCGGGGCTTTTCATGGCTCGTTCCTTTTTGGTGCTGAATAATATTCCATCGTCTGAATGTACCATGGTTTATTTACCTATTCACCTACTGAAGGGCATTTTGGTTGCCTCCAAGCATGGGCAATTATGACTAAAACTGTTTTGAACACCCATGTGCAGATTCTTGTGTGGACATACAATAGTCTCCCCTTATCCACAGGAGACATGCTCCAAGATCCCCGGTGGATGCCTAAAACCACAGAGAGTGCACTGAATCCCACCCAGATGCACTGTGTTCTCTCCTGTACATCCGTACCCGCGATCATGTTTGATTTGTCAGTGAGGCATTGTAAGAGATTAACAACAATAGCTAATAATAAAATAGAACAATTATAACCATATAGTGTAGTAAAAGTTACATGAATATGGTTTCTTTCTCAAAATATTTTTGTGCACTGTATTCACCCTCCTCGTGATGGTGTGAGATGATAAAATGTAATGAGACAAAGTGAGGTGAGTGACGTAGGCTTTCTGGTATAGAATCAGGCTACTGCTGACCTTCTGACAATACGTCAGAAAGAGGATTGTCTGCTTCAAGACCACAGTTGATGATGGGTAACTGAAACCACAGATGAGGGTGGGCTGCTGTACTTTTCAATTCTGGGTAAATTCCAAGGAGTGCAATTGCTGAACCATATGGTAGGAGTAGGTTTAGTGTTGTAAGAACCTACCAAGCTGTCTTCCAAAGTGATGAACCATTTTGCATTCCCACCAGCAATGAACGAATTCCTGTTGCTCCACACCCTCACCAGTATTTGCTGTTGTCAGTGTTCGGGACTTTGGTCATTCTCATAGGTGTGTAGTGTGGTTCCTCACTCTTGTTTTAACTGGCAATTCCCTGACGACATATAATGTTGAGCCTCTTTCCGTATGCTTACTGGCCACCTGTTTATCTTCTTTAGTGAGGCTTCTTTTCAGATCATTGGCCTATTTTTAAATCAGATTGCTTGTTTTATTATTGTTGAAATTTAAGAGTTCTTTATATATTCTGAATAACAGTCTTTTATCAGATGTGTCTTGTGAATAATTTCTCCCAGTCTGTGGTTTATCGTCTCTCTCTTGAGAGAATCTCATTGTTGTTCACAGTGAAGAAAATTTTAATTTTAACAAAGTTCAGCTAACCAATTCTTTCTTTCATGGATCATGTTCTATCTAAAATGTCATCACCAGACTGTGACCCCCACACCTCTGCAAACATGGGAACATGGTGCTAGGAGCAGTGCAGAGCACGGGGGCTGAGGGCTGGCACCATCTGGAAGCTGTGCACAGGCTCCACTCTGCTCTCTGTGCCTAAATTCACAGACAAACATGATTAGATAACAACAGACAATGGTACTGGACCAGTGGGAATCAGCAACTTTGCACAGGTAGCTTTGGGAGATGTTGTTTATTGTAGTCTGCCTGAAGTTGGGACAAAATTGAACAAACAAGATGAGTTTGGTGCTTTGGAAAGTGTGAAAGCTGTTAGTGAACTCTATTCTCCTCCATCAGAAGTAACTGAAATTAATGAAGCTCTTGCAGGAAATCCAGGACTTGTCAACAAATCTTGTTATGAAGATGGTTGACTGATCAAGATAGCACTCAGTAATCCATCAGAACTGGGTGAATTAATGAGTGAAAAAGCATATGAGAAATACATAAATCTATTGAAGAGTGAAAAATGGAACCCCTAAATAGACTAGTGTGAAGCAACTTAATCTAGCGTAGTTGTCTTAAATTAGTGGTGCATAAAGGATTTAAAATAGCAACTTTTAACAATACCAGTGGAAAAAGAAACTACTTGCCACAATGCTAATGGAAGAAAACACCCCTTAACTTTCTAATGATTGCAGATAAACACGATATGCATCTTTTTTGCAACACCCTATGATTTTTAGGCTAGGCTCCAGTTGTAATATTCAGAATCCTGAAATTATCTGCGGTTAAAAACTAGTTACAAAAATTACATAATTCAAGACTAACATTGTAATCTTAAACCTTAGGGAATATTGTAACTTGCTTACCTCTAGCCTGGATTGGGGTGGAAGTGCTCAAATGATCCTCCCACTGGAAATAGTGGCAGTAGAGAAAGGTTTGTGAGTTGTGTAGTGTCACGTAAAGAGCAATACTGTCTTTAATTTTGCAATACACTGCCCTTGCTCGTGCTGTTTTTATACAATGAAGCAACAGCCTTGTAGGAAGATAAATAGTTTAAAAATAAAACATTCAACTTCCTCATTAATCATGGCTTTTGTTTTGCTGTTACTATTTCATTTCATGCTAATATTTGTGAAAATGGTAATTTCAACTTATGGAAAGTTATTTTTTGTTGTTTTTGTTTTTGTTTTTTTAAAGTAGGCTCCACACCCAGGGTGGAGCCCAACACAGGGCTTGAACTCCTGACCCTCAGATCAAGCCCTGAGCTGATATCAAGAGTTAGGTGCTTAATCACCTGAGCCACTGAGGTGCCCCTGGAAAGTTATTTTTTAAAAAGAAATTTAAGCCATAATAATGAAAATTTCCAAGAAAATGTTTTTAAAAAGTAAATAAAATGTCATTGCCATCCCCTAGTTCATGTAGGTTTTCTCCTGTTATATTCTAGGACTTCCCTAATTTCGTGTTTTATGTTTAGGTTCATGATTTTTTTTGCAAAAATATTTTTTTTTTCTGAAGAGTGTAAGGTGTCTAGATTTTTTTTTTATAAGGATGTCCATTTGTTGAAAAGACTATCTTTGCTCCATTCATCTCTGTCAAATATCAGTTGGCGGGCAATATTTATGTGGATTTATTTCTGAGGTCTCTATCTTGTTACAATGATCTATTTGTCCATTCTTGTGCCGATATCATACTGCCTTGATTACCGTAGCTGTATATTAAGTCTTGGAGTCAGGTAGTGTCAGTCCTCCAACTTTGTTCTTCCCCTTCAGTATTGAGTTGGCTCTTCTGGGTGTTTTGCCTCTCCATATGAACTTTAGAATCAGCTTATTGATATCTATAAAATGACTTGCTAGGATTTTGATTTGGATTGTGTAGACCTATAGATTAAGTTGGGAAGAACTGACACCTTGACTTGTCCTATTAGGACAATTGCATTGTCCTATTCATGAATATGGAATATCTTTCCATGTATTAACTTCTTTGTTATTTTCATCAGAGTTTTGTAGTTTCCTCTGTAGATCTTGTATACGTTTTGTTAGATTTATACTGAAGTATTTCATGGTTTTTTGCTTCTCTTGTAAATGGCAATATGTTTTTAAGTTACAAATTACAAGTTTCAAATTATGCTTGTTCATTGCTGGCATATAAGAAAGCCATTGATGTTTTTTGAGATATAATTGACATATATGCATATATATAATTGACATTTATACATTGTATTCATTTTAGGTATACAACATAATGATTTGATATATGTATATGTTGGGAAATGATTATCACAATAAGTTTAGTTACTATCCATCACACACATAGTTACAAACTTTTTTCCTTGTGATGAGAACTTTCAAATATGCAATATAATATCGTTAACTATAATCACCACACTGTACATTACATCCCCAAGACTTATATATCTTACGATTGGGAGGTTTTTACCTGTTTTTCCTTATAAGGGCTTATTGATATACGATGGTGAGCAGGGATATCCTTGTCTTGTTCTTGATCTTAGCAGAAAAGCTTTGAGTTTCTTACCATTGAATATGATGTTAATTGTAGGTTTTTTGTAGATGTTCTTTATCAAGTTGAGGAAATTCCCCTCTATTCCAATTTTGCTGAGTTTTTAAAAAAATATTTTAATTTTTATCATGAACGGGACTTGGATTTTGTCTAGTGGGTTTTTTTCTTTTTTGCATCTATTGATCATGTGATTTTTCTTCTTTAGCCTGTTGATGTGATTGACGGACTACCTGCATTGATTTTTGAATGTTGAATCAGCCTTGCCTACCTGGGATAAATCACACTTGGTTGTGATGTATAATTCTTTTTATACATTTTTGGATTTGACTTGCTAATATTTGTTGAGAATTTTTGCATCTATGTTCATGAGAGATATTGGTCTGTGTTTTCTTTTCTTGTAATGTCTTGGTCTGGTTTTGGTATCAGGGTAATGCTGGCCTCATAGAGTAAGTTTGGAAATATTCCCTTGGCTTCTATCTTCTGGAAGAGATTGTAGAGAATTAGTATAATTTCTTCCTTAAATGTTTGGCTGAATTCACCAGTGAACTCCTGTGGCCTGATGCTTTCTGTTTTGGATGATTAACTACTGATTTAATTTCTTTAATGGATATAGGCCTATTCAGATTGTCTATTACTTCTTGTGTGAGTTTTGGCAGGTTGTGTCTTCCAAGGAAATGGTCCATTTCATCTAGATTACCAAATGTATTCTTTTTTTTTTTTAAGATATAGATTGATTTATTTATTTAGAGGGGTGGGTGGTGGAGCAAAGGGAGAGGGAGAGAATTTCAAGCAGACTTCCCCCTGAGTGCAGAGCCTGCCACAGGGCTCGATTCCACGACCCTGAGATCATGACCCGAGCCAAAATCAAAAGTTGGATGCCTAACCGACTGAGCCACCACCCAGGCCCCCCCTCCCAATGTATTCTTTTAATGTCCATGCTCTATTGATGTCCCTCTTGCATTTCTGATCTTGGCAACTTATGTTCTCTCTCTTTTTTTCTTACTTACTTTGGCTGGAAACATATTGATTTTTTTTCAGAGAACCAGCTTTTGGTTTTGTTGATTTTCTCTTCTGATTTCCTATTTTCAATTTCATTGATTTCCACTCTAACCTTTTTCATTTATTTTCCTCCTCCTCCTCCTCCTCCTCTTCTTCTTCTTTTCTTTTTTTTCATTTTTTTTCTTTTATTGAGAAAGTCACAGTTGAATTGGCAGCACATTTCACTGGAATCCTCCATTAGATGAACTATATAAATATATCAAGCTTTGATACAATAATCAGAACACTTAGGTGTTTACTGTGAACCCACCTGTTTCTGGGGAGTTTTCCAATGGGAGATTTCTTTTTTTTTTTTTTCCTTTTTTTTAAAAAAATTATTATGTTATGTCAGTCACCATACAGTACATCCTTAGTTTTTGATGTAGTGTTCCATGATTCATTGTTTGCGTATAATACCCAGTGCACCATGCAATACATGCCCTCCTTACTACCCATCACCAGCCTATCCCAATCCCCCACCCCCCTCCCCTCTGAAGCTCTCAGTTTGTTTCCCAGAGTCCATAGTCTCTCGTGGTTCATTCCCCTTTCTGTTTACCCCCCCCTTCATCCTTCCCTTCCTTCTCCTTCTCCCGATCTTCCTGCTATTTCTTATGTTCCATAAATGAGTGAAAACATATGATAATTGTCTTTCTCTGCTTGACTTATTTCACTTAGCATAATCTCCTCCAGTCCTGTCCATGTTGCTGCAAATGTTGGGTAATCGTTCTTTCTGGTGGCTAATATTCCATCATATATATGGACCACATCTTCTTTATCCATTTGTCTGTTGAAGGGCATCTCGGCTCCTTCCACAATTTAGCTATTGTGGACAATGCTGCTATGAACATTGGGGTGCATATGGCCCTCCTCTTCACTATGTCTTTATCTTTGGGGTAAATACCCAGTAGTGCAATGGCTGGGTCATAGGGTAGTTCTATTTTTAACTTTTTGAGGGAACTCCACACTGTCTTCTAAAGTGGCTGTACCAACTTGCATTCCCACCAACAGTGTAAGAGGGTTTCCCTTTCTCCACATACTCTCCAACATTTACTGTTTCTTGCCTTGTCAATTTTTGCCATTCTAATTGGTGTAAGGTGGTATCTCAATGTGGTTTTGATTTGAATTTCCCTGATGGTTCGTGATTTTGAACATTTTTTCACGTGTCTGTTAGCCAATTGTATGTCTTCATTGGAAAAGTGTCTGTTCATATCTTCTGCCCATTATTTGATTTGCTTATTTGTTTCTTGTGTATTGAGTTTGAGAAGTTCTTTATAGATCTTGGATACTCTTCTTCTTTTTCTTCTCCTCTTCCTCCTCCTCCTCCTCCTTCTCCTCCTCCTTCTTCCTTCCTTCCTTCCTTCCTTCCTTCCTTCCTTCCTTCCTTCCTTCCTTCTAGTTTCCTAAGGTGGAAAGTTAATACATGCATTCAATATTATACATTTCTCTCTTATCACTGCTTTTGCAGCATCCCACAAATTTGGTAAGTTGTATTTTCATTTGCTTCAAAATATGTTTATATTTCTATTGATATTTCTTCTTTGACCTATGTGTTATTTAGAAGTGTGATGCTTAATCTCCAAGTATTTTGACATTTTCCAGCTCTTTCTGTTACTGATTTGTAGTTTATTCCAATGTGGTCTGAGAGCTATGATTTCTATTATTTTAAATGTATAAAAATGTGTTTTATGGCCTAGATTGTTGTCTATTTTGATGAATGTTTCATGCTAAAATAAAGAGGATTGGCTGAAAGTTTATTTTTTTTTAAAGATTTTATTTATTTATTTGACAGAGAGAGAGACAGCCAGCGAGAGAAGGAACACGAGCAGGGGGAGTGGGAGAGAAAGAAGCAGGCTCCTAGCGGAGGAGCCCGATGTGGGGCTCGACCCCGTAATGCCAGGATCATGCCCTGAGCCGAAGGCAGATGCTCAACCGCTGTGCCACCCAGGCGCCCCTGGCTGAAAGTTTATATTAGAAGCTACCCAGATCATCTCCCCAACTGCCCTTCCCCTAACTGGAAAAAGCCAGAAAATTATTCTCTGAGTATGATAAACTAGAGGGCTGTGAGGTTACAAGGTATGGTTTCAGACGGAACAATAAGACTGTCCACAGTAGGATGAAATGGACGTATGTTCTGTTCTCACTCAATTCTCAGAATACTGGCCACAAGGCCATCATCCTCTGGGCAGGAGATTGGTGGTCTTCTGCAGGCCCTCTGAACAGCCTAGAAGGAGAGACGTGAAGATATTGATATTGATATTCCCCACGTAGAGGGCCAAGCCGGATTACCTTATACTGAAACTTCACCACACACCCAGAGCTTTCAGTCAGCATATTAGTGTTGAGTTCTTGGGTATGAACCTTTGAAGAATATTGAAGAATAATGTGAACCTGAGGAAAGCTTCTAACTTGGAAGATGCAGACAAAAACACACAGACAAAAAAGCAACCTAAAAAAGAAAAAAGACTGTGTGAGAAGAAATTTTCAACAATCACTAATATTTTCAAAATGATAAGAAAAAATGTTGCAACCCTGAAATAAGAGCAGGATACTGTATAATATTTTAAGATTTATTTATTTATCCTAAAGAGAGAGAGAGAGAAGGAGTGGGGGAGCAGAGCAATAGGGAGAGAGAGAATCTCAAGCAGATTCTGCACTGAACAAAGAGCCTGATCACAGGACCCTGAGATCATGACCTGAGCTGAAAACAAGAGTCAGATGCTCAACTGACTGAGCCACCCAGGTGCCCCCAGGATACTATATTTTAAAAAATGCAGAGAATATAAGAGAGCTCTTTGAAATTAAAAAAAAAATAACAGTGATAGCAAAAATGTAAAACTCAGTAGAAAGTTTGAATAATAAATTCAAGGAACTCTTCCAGAAAAAAAAGAGCCCAAAGATGAAGAAATGGAAAATAAGAGAGAAACATAAAGAATTAGAAGATATGGCCATGTCTAATTTCTGAATCATTGGAGTTCAAAAAGAAAAAAAAAAATAATGGTTTGAGGAAATACTCAATGCCATAATTCAAGAAAATTCCCTAGAGCTAAACAATATGCTTCTAGATTTAAAGGAACTGAAGTGCCCAGAAAAATGGATAAAAATAGACCCACACATGGGACACCTGGGGGGCTCCGGTGGTTGAGCATCTGCCTTCAGCTCAGGTTCAGATCCCAGTGTCCTGGGTTGAAGTCCCACATCAGAATCCTTGCTCAGGCGGAAGCCTGCTTCTACCTCTGCCTGCCACTCTCCCTGCTTGTGCTCTCTCTCTGACAAATAAATTTTTTAAAAAAATAGACCCATACAAATGTATATCATCACAATATTTTGAATATTTGGAACAAAGAGAAAATTCTACAAGCTTCTAGAGAGAGAAAACAGTTCATATACAAAGGATCAAGAATCAGAATGGCTTTGAACTTAACAATTGTAGACATTAGAGAATACTAGAACAAGGCCTTCAAAATTTGTAAAAATAATTGTTTCCAACTTTTTTTTTAAGATTTATTTATTTATTTGAGGGGTGCCTGGGTGGTGCAGTCAGTTAAGCATCTGACTTTCAATGGAAGCCCACATCAGGCTCTGCACTAGGCGGCGGAGGCTGCTTGGGATTCTCTCTCTCCCTCTCCCTCTGCCCCCACACCCACCCCTGCTCTTTCTCTCTCTCTCTCAAAAGCAAACAAACAAACAAACAAAAAGACATTTCAGATATTCAAGAATTCAAAATATTTTCTTCCCATACACTCTTTCCCAAGAAGTTTCTAGAAAATGCACTCCACCCAAAGAAGAGATTAAACAAAGCTAGAAGGGGCATGGGGTCCAAGAGGTGGATAATTAGGATGATGTTAAAGCAATCCAGAATGACAGCTATGTACCCGTACAGATGGCAAGCCATTCATGTGGGATAGGTCAGAAGGCTCTAGTACAGACTTCTCTGGGAGGAAGTTCTTTCATCCATCTGGAAAGGAGATTGTGATACTTGGTGAACAGCATGGGATTGGATTTGGGTTAAGTATATAGAAAACTACGCAAGTATTAATTCTAAGGAAAACTAAGGGTTGTGCAAAAAAGTAAAAATACAGTGGTTCATTTGAAGATAGCATTTACACAGATATAATAATGACATGCTAAATGTTGATTCCACCAAAATTATGACAATACTATATTAGGAAGATAGGGGAATGGGAGGAACATGCATGGATATCAGGGGAAGAGGGTTTTTATGGAGTTGGATTCTCATCGTCCACAATGGGAAATAATTGCATCATGCCTAAGATGGCAAAGAGAGGCTGCCTTACAAGGACGCAGTTTGGAGATAAGTCCTCTGTTAGATGTATGTATTGAGAATATTTTATCCTATTTCCTTAGAGGTATCTTTTAAAGAGCAGGTTTTAGTTTTGATGAAGCCAAATTTCTTATTTTTTTCACTAATAGCTGGTGCTTTTGGTGTTCTATTCGAGAAATCTTTTCCTTCTCCAAGATTATGAAAAAATTCACCTGTGCTTTCTTCCAGAGGTCTTTTAGCTTTAGCTTTTATATTAGCTCTGGAATCTATCAAAGTATTTTTTGTATTTAGTGATTTTTTAAAAGATTTTATTGATTTATTTGAGAGAGAGAGTGGGAGAGAGAGCACGAGAGGAACAAACAGATTCCCCACTAAGCAGGGAGCCTGATGCAGGGTTCAATGCAGGGCTCCATCCCAGGATCCTGGAATCATGACCCAAGCCAAAGGCAGACACTTAACCAACTGAGCCACCCAGGCTTCCCATGTTCAGCGATTTTTGTTAAAGTGAACATGTCTTACTCCCCCATTGACTTCCTGTGCCTAGCACATAGCGGGCACTATTTTTTGTTAAATTTACATATTCATCTACAAGCTCCTTCATGGTAGGCCCTGTGTGAGACTGTTATTTTTTTCTCTCTGGTCCATCACTATCACCCAATGCCTAACACAATGCTATATACAATATAACCCTCAATAAATAAGTACCCAAAGAAGCCAAGGGCAAGGGCCATACCTGTGTTTCTCTTGTGCCTGTGAAGCCAGGGCAAGGCTCTGTTCTACCCCAGGACCTCAGGCTCTGGTAGGTTTGTTCCCCATAGATAAGACAAGAGCCTCATCCTGGATACACTGCATATGCCTGGAGCAAGGGAATATGGGGTGGAAGTTGGTCCTGGGGTCAGTCTTCTAGTCTTATCTTCCTGGAATTTCATATGCTGTTCAGAAGCTCATTGCCGGTCTTTGGTTTGCGTGCTCTGAATTTTAAAGACAGCTTAGCCTGTAAGCTGAGGCCATATCTCATAGTAGCTTGGAGTCTCTTTTCAAAATAAACACCACCTGGGAGTACACACAAAGTCAATATTAGTAAATGTTGATGCCTGGACACAAATCTTTTTACTTTCATCAGCCAAAATACAAGGTAGAAAATCAACCACAATCATATGATACAGCAAACAGCTTCCTGATGAGAAAAACCAAATCTCCACCGGCTCTAGTCACAGTCAAGCAAGGTCAGGAATTGGGGGAATACTGAAGGCAGAACCAGGGAGACACAAGTTCTACCATCCCCGATTTCCTTGTGACACTTCGTAGCTTTGGATTCAAGCAGGGCTTCCAGACCATAATGTGTTCTTGTTTTTGTTTTCATGGAAGAAGGAATGATATGAGAAACCAAAGAAATGAGAGCTGTGGAAGGTCATCACTGTCAAACAGCAAGCCAGGACTTGCTTTGTGTTGCTGGCTTCTCTTTGCCTGTATTTCTGCCTTCTTCCCTCAGCACTCTTTGGTGTGGGCCTTCCTGGGGCCATTGACCAGAAGTCAACTGCTTTTTAATTCCTTCTGAAAACAGTCCCAGGTTGACACCTTCCATGATTTTGCATTGTCCAAAGATAAGATCCAGTGTTGGTCCAGCACTGGAGGCCCTTAGAATCCCACTCCAGGTACTGCATTGTGGTGATGCAATGGAATCATCAGAAGCTTTGGCTGCAGGTGGACCTGAGTGTAAGTTGCTGGTCTGTCTGAAGCTGCATGATCCTGGGTGCTTTTTTAACCTGAAAGAGTTGCTTTCTGAGGCTCAATGTCCTTAATTCCTTAATATAAAATGAAGGTAATAGTACCAATGGGAGAATTAAATGAAAAGCATAAGGAAAATGCTCAGGACATAATAGATGCCCCCCTAACAAGGAGTCAGTTCCCCTTCCTTTCATCTCCTGACCCTCTTCCATACAGCTGTGCTGTAACCATACCAAAATCTTTTATGAATCTTTAAGTACACGTCCTTCAGACTTCCATTATGTTTGCATACATTTCCTTTACCTGAAGTGCTGTTCTCTCTAAGTTTTCACTCTGAGAACTACTGCGTGCACATGGACACCCATCTCAAGTGCTATCTCCAGGATGAAGCGTTCCCATCCACCCTTCAGATGTGTGTTCTCTTTTCCAGACTCTGCAGTACTTGTGTTCCAAGTGGGAAGTTTATTGCAAGACAGGCCTACCTCAAGAAACAAGAAAAGTCTCAAATAAATAGTCTAACATTACACCTGAAGGGACTTGAAAAAGAAAAACAAAGCCTCAAGTTAGTAGAAGGAAGGAAATAATAAAGATCAGAGCAGAACCCAATGAAATAGTGACTAAAAAAATAATACAAAAGATAAATGAAACTAAGAGCTAGTTCTTTGAAAAGATAAGCAAAATTGATAAACATTTAGCTAGATTCATCAAGAAAAAAGAGTGAGGACACAAATAAAGGAAACTGGAAATGAAAGAGATGTGACAACTGACACCACATAAATACAAAGGAAGAAATGGATACAGAATAAATACAGAAGAAATGGATAAATTCATAGAAACATATAATTCTCCAAGACTGAAACAGGAAGAAATAGAAAATCTGAATGGATCAATTACTAGTAATGAAATTAAGTCAGTAATAAAAAAAACTCTCAACAAAGGTCCAGGACGAGATGGCTTCACAAGTGAATTCTACCAAACATTTAAGGAGGAGTTAACACCTATTCTTCTCAAACTATTCCCAAAAAATATAACAGGAAGGAATGCTTCCATATTCATTCTATATGGCCAGCATTACCCTCATACCAAAACCAGACAAAGCTAATACAAAAAATAAAATTACAGGCCAATAGCCCTGATGAATATAGAAGCAAAAATTTTCAAGAATATTAGCAAACTGGATTCAACAATAAATTAAAAGGATCATTCATCCTGACCAAGTGGGGTTTAGTCCAAGGATTCAAGGTGGCTCAACATCCAGAAATCAATCACTGTTATACACCACATTAACAAAATAAAGGATAAAAATCATATGATCATCACAACAGATGCAGAAAAAGCATTGGACAAAATTCAACATCCATTCATGATAAAAACTCTCAACAGAGTGGGTATAGAGGGAACATATCTCAGCATAATAAAGGCCATATATGAAAAGCTCACAGTAACATCATATTCTTTTTTTAATACTATTTATTTTGTTATATTAGTCACCATACAGTACATCCCCAGTTCTTGATGCAATGTTCCATGATTCATTACTTGCATATAACACCCAGTGTACCATGCAATATGTGCCCTCCTTAATACCCATCACCGGCCTGTCCCATTCCCCCACTCCCCTCCCCTCTGAAGCCCTTGGTTTGTTTCCCAGAGTCCACAGTCTCTCATGGTTCATTCCCCCTTCTGTTTACCCCCCTTCATTCCTCCCCTCCCTCTCCCACCGATCTTCCTATCTCTCATGTTCCATATATGAGTGAAACCATATAATAATTGTCTTTCTCTGCTTGACTTATTTCACTTAGGATAATCTCCTCCAGTCCCGTCCATGTTGCTGGAAATGTTGAGAAATCGTTCTTTTTGATGGCTGAGTAATATTCCATTGTATATATGGACCACAGCTTCTTAATCCAGTCATCTGTTGAAGGGCATCTTGGCTCCCTCCATGATTTAGCTATTGTGGACATTGCTGCTATGAACATTGGGGTGCATATGGCCCTTCTGTTCACTACGTCTGTATCTTTGGGGTAAATACCCAGTAGTGCAATTGCTGGATCATAGGGTAGCTCTATTTTTAACTTTTTAAGGGACCTCCACACTGTTTTCCGAAGTGGCGGCACCAACTTGCATTCCCACCAACAGTGTGGGAGGGATCCCCTTTCTCCACATCCTCTCCAACATTTGTTGTTTCCTGTCTTGTCCATTTTTGCCATTCTAACTGGTGTAAAGTGGTATCTTAGTGTGGTTTTGACTTGAATTTCCCTGATGGCTAATGATTTTGAACATTTTTTCACGTGTCTGTTAGCCATTTGTATGTCTTCCTTGGAAAAGTGTCTGTTCATATCTTCTGCCTATTTATTGATTTGCTTATTTGTTTCACGTGTATTGAGTTTGAGAAGTTCTTTGTAGATCTTGGATACCAGTCTTTTATCTGTAGTGTCATTTGCAAATATCTTCTCCCATTCCGTGGGCTGCCTCTTAGTTTTTTTGACTGTTTCCTTGGCTGTGCAGAAGCTTTTTATCTTGATGAAGTCCCACAAGTTCATTTTATCTTTTGTTTCTCTTGCCTTTGGAGACGTGTCATGAAAAAAGTTGCTGTGGCCGATGTCAAAGAGGTTGCAGCCTATGTTCTCCTCTAGGATTTTGATGGATTCCTGTCTCATATCGAGGTCTTTCAACCATTTGGAGTTTATCTTTGTGTATGGTGTGAGAGAGTGGTCAAGTTTCGCTAACATCATATTCAACAGTGAAAAGCCAAAAGCTTTTCCTTTAAGATCAGGATCAAGATGAGGATGCCCATTCTCACCACTTTATTAAGCATAGAACCAGAGGCTAGCCACAACAATCAGACAAGAAAAAGAAATAAAAGGCATCCAAATTGGTAAGGAAGAAGTAAAACTTTCACTATTTGCAGATGACATGAAATTACATCAGAAAACCCTAAAGATTCTACCAAATAACTACTAGAAATGATAAATGAATTCAGTAAGTTTGCAGGATACAAAATCAATATACAGAAATCCATTGAATTTTTATACACTAATAATGAAGCAGCAGAAAGAGAAATTAAGAAAACCATCCCATTTACAATTGCACCAAAAATAATAAAATACCTAGGAATAAACTTAACCAAGGGGGTAAAAGACCTGTCCTCTGAAAACTGTAAGACATTGTTGAAAGATATTGAAGATGACACAAATAAATGGAAAGATAAACCATGCTCATGGATTGGAAGAATTAATATCGTTAAAATGTCCATGCTACCCAAAGCAGTCCATGGATTCACTGCAATCCCTATCAAATTATCAGTAACATTTTTCACAGAGCTAGAATAAAGGATCCTAAAATTTGTATGAAATCACAAAAGACTTTGAATAGCCAAAACTATCTTGAGAAAGAAGAATGAATCTGGAGGCATCACACTCCCAGATTTCAAACTGTACTACAAAGCTACAGTAATCAAAACAGTATGGAATTGACAGAAAAATAGACACATAGATCAATAGAACAGAATAGAAAGCCCAGAAATAAACCCACATTTATACAGTCAGTCAATTTATGACAAAGGATGCAAGAACATACAATGTGGAAAAAACAGTCTCTTCAATAAATGGTCCTGGGGAAACTGGACAGCCACATGAAAAGGAATAAAACTTGACCATTTCATCACACCACATACAAAAATAAACTCAAAATGGATTCAAGACTTAAATGTAAAAGCCAAATCGATAAAACTCCTAAAAGAAAACATAGGCAGCAACTCTTGGACATAGGTCTTAGCAATATTTTTTTGGCTCTGTCTCCTTGGGCAAGGACAACTAATGCAAAAATAAACAATGGGGCTACATTAAATTTTAACACTTTCACACAGCAAAGGAAACCATCAACAAAATGAAAGGGCAACCTACTGAGTAGGAGAAGATATTTGCAAATGATATATCTGATAATGGGTTGAAATCCAAAATATATAAAGAACTCAGATGACTCAACAACAAAAAACAAACAATCCAATGTTTTAAAAAATGAGAAGGACTGTATAGACATTTCTCCAAGGAAAATATGGAAATGACCAACAGACACATGAAAAGATGCTCAACATCACTGATCATCAGAGAAATGCAAATCAAAACCACAAGATAGCACCTCACAGCTCTCAGAATGGCTCATATCAAAAAGACAATAAGTGTTGACAAGGGGGTTGCCTGGTGGCTCAGTTGCTTGAGTGTCTGCCTTCAGCTCAGGTCATGATCCCAAGGTCGTGGGATCAGGCCCCACGTCAGGCTCTCTGTTCAGTGGGGGAGTCTTCTTCTCCCTCTGCCTCTGTGTGCACTCTCTTTCTCTCTCTCTCATGCGAGTGTGCTCTTCTCTCAAGTAAATAAATAAAATCTTTTTAAAAAATAACAAGTGTTGACAAGGATATGGAGGAAAGGGAACCCTCATGCACTGTTGGTGAGAGTGTAATTTGGTGCAGCCACTGTGGAAAACAGTATGAGGTTTCTTCAAAAAAATAAAAATAAAAATACTATATGATCCAGCAATTCCACTTCTGGATATTTACCTGAAGAAAACAAAAACGCTAATGCAAAAAATATATATGTCGGGGCGCCTGGGTGGCACAGCGGTTAAGCATCTGCGTTCGGCTCAGGGCGTGATCCCGGCGTTACGGGATCGAGCCCCACATCAGGCTCCTCCGCTATGAGCCTGCTTCTTCCTCTCCCACTCCCCCTGCTTGTGTTCCCTCTCTCGCTGGCTGTCTCTATCTCTGTCGAATAAAAAAAAATATATATATATATATATATACCTCTATGTTCAATGCAGCCTTATTAACAATAGCCAAGATATGGAGGCAATTGGGGTGCCTGGGTGGCTCAGTCAGTTAGGGTTCTGCCTTTGGCTCAGGTCATGATCCCGGGGTCCTGAAGTTGAGCCCCTTGTTTGGGGGGGGGTCCCTGCTCAGCAGGGAGTCTGCTTCTCCCTCTCCCTCTGCCGCTCCCCCTGCTTGTGCTCTTTTGCTCTCTCTCTCTGCTAAGTAAATAAATAAAATCTTTGTTAAAAAAAGATATGGAAGCAATCGACAGATGAATGAATAAAGATGTGGTATACATATATAATGGAATATTATTCCGGCCTTAAAAAGGAAAAAATTCTGACTCATGCTATAAAATAGATGAAACTTGAACACGGTATGCTAAATGAAATAAGCCAGTCACAAAAAGACAGATACTGTATGATTCCACTGACACGAGGTACCTATGGTAGTCAAAATCATAGAGACAGAAAGTGGAAGGTGGCGACTGCCAGGGAATGGAAGGAGGGGAAATGGGGAGCTTTCCCTTCATGGGTACAGAGTTTCAGTTTGGGAAGATAAAAAGTTCTGAAGGTGAATGGTGATGATAGTTGCATAACCACGTGAGTATCCTTAACAGGACTGAACGGTATACTTAAAAATGACTGAGGTGTTGAATCTTAGAGTATGTGTGTCTTCCTACAGTTAGAAAGAAAATAAATCAATAATCCTCAAGGGAACACAGGTCTGTGGGGGAGGAGTTGTGGTCACCCACTTACGGGCCACCGTCATCAGGAGCTTTCAGTGGGGCCCAATCAGCTACCCGGAATCCCGGGTCGGCGTCGCTGGTTTCTGGTATCCGACACTTAACAGGGCTATGTCTTTCTGAGCTGCTCAGTCCCACTCCCAAGCCCCTTCAGAAGCTCAGACCACATTTGTGCCAGAGCCACACAAGGGAAGTGTCTCACATCACTGTGCACATGTGGAGACCCACCTGCTGTGACCTCACAAGGCCAGAGAAGTGAGAGTGAACAAGCAGATACGTGTGGAGGCCAGAGTGTGCTTCTTTAGTGGGCAGAGTCTGTTCATCTTCTTGTCTTGTCCAATCAGGTAGTGCCTCTTCTGACTAAAGTGTCGGAAAAGTCTCCCCACGTCCTACTGTGATCTTAGAATCCAATTATTCAGCCATCCTTCCTCAGTCTCTCCTTGTGTCCCTTCCTCTTTCCTTGGGGTTGAGTCTGTGCTTAACTGTGGGTCCTGAGAGGCAGTTCTTAAGGCTGTGCCGTGTGAAGAAGGAAATGTTTTCCTTTTCTAAACAAAATTATTGTGAAAGACGTTGGAACCAGGATATTTTGGTTCAAGTCTCGAATCTGCCACTTTTTAGTTTTGTGATGCTGAGCAAGTCACCCCATTATCAAAATTCTTAGTATCTTTGTTCATTTTATTGGGTTTTGAATATCCTGTTAAGCATATTAGTGTTTTCAGTTCAGTTTAACAAGTGCTGAATGATCACCTACTATGTGACTGGCATCATCCAGGGGAAGATGTCCTTCCTTCCTTTCTTCATTCATTCAATAAATATGTTCTTATGTACCTTCTGTGTGCCAGAAAGCGTGCTCAGTATTGAGGATACCCGTGAAGAAGGCAGACATGTTCTTGCCTCCCCCGAGTCAGAGTGGAGTAAAGCATTTAGAAGACGATAATGCAGCAGTCTAAAAGGTGTGCCAGGGAAGTACGGGGTGCTGTGGGAACACTACGAGAGGCACCTGAGCCAGACTGGAGAGGTGAGAGAAGGCAGGCCAGCAGAAGTGATGCCTGCGCTGAGACCTAATGACAGCTAGGAGGTGACCAGCTAAGGGGGCATGATGGAGGGGGGCTGTTTTGTCACATTATAGCTGGAGCTTTATAGTGCCAACAGAGATTTAAGGGCCAGAGACACAGGCAGGGGCCGGACCTTGAAGGGCTTTCTAAGTCTTTTTTTTTTTTTTTAAGATTTTTATTTATTTATTCGACAGAGAGAGAGACAGCCAGCGAGAGAGGGAACACAAGCAGGGGGAGTGGGAGAGGAAGAAGCAGGCTCCCAGCAGAGGAGCCTGATGTGGGGCTCGATCCCAGAACGCCGGGATCACGCCCTGAGCCGAAGGCAGACGCTTAACCGCTGTGCCACCCAGGCGCCCCAGGCTTTAGAAGTCTTGTTAAGGAAACCGGGCAGAGTTAGCCAACGTTGGTTTCTGTTGCAACTCAAGAACTCCACCAGATTCAAATTGAACCACAGATCCATACATCTTGAAGCCAGCAAGGAGCTCTCGGGATAACCGATTCGGAACCAAGCCTTTGGGCAGGTAAGGTATCCTCAGCCCCATTTTGTAGCTGGAGTGGATCGCTCAGGCTGAGGAAGCGAAGTAACATGCCCAGTGTCACAGTGAGTGAAGACGAGAACTCAGGCCTCCAGTCTCTCAGAATGGAGTGCATCACCCCACTGCCACCATTTAGTTATCACACGAGTTTTCCAGCATAATACCTCGCTTCGACAGAGAATCATTTTAGTAGAGACAGTAATACAGAATTTAAGCATGTCAGCTGAAAATATTAAGAGAAGAAAGCCACAGTCACGGGTAAGAGAGGGAAAGTGCCAAATAGTACTTCTTCCAATATTTAGAAAAACCCTTTGGAATTTTTTACATACTCCCCTCACCTCCCCACTAGGTTAGAAAATAGTTCTAATCTTCCTTAAGAAACAACACAGATGAACATAAGGGAAGGGAAGGAAAAATAAAATAAGATAAAAACAGAGAAAAATGCAGTTCTGGAAGAAGATAAACCATAAGAGACTCTTAACGGTAGGAAAGAAACACGGTTGTGGGAGGGGAGGTGTGCGAGGGGATGGGGTAACAGGGTGATTGATGGGCATTAAGGAGGGCACGTGATGTGATGAGCACGGTGTTATTTGCAGCTGATGAATTACCGAACTCTACCTTCGAAACTAGTAATAATACACTGTATGTTAACTAAATTGAATTTAAATTTAAAAATGTGTTAAATAGTTCTTTCTTAACGTCCCTTTTCTTGCAATTAATTCTTCCTCATACCCAACAGACGCTTTTCTTGTGTTGAACCATCCAAAGAAAGTTACCCTTAGTGACTTCACCAGCTCGTGCCCTATCAAGGAACAGAAGGCACTGGGATGGGTCCCTCTAGAAAAGCCTGGGCTGGGAGCCACCTTGTGGTCAGGGCAGTGCAGAGCATGGCTGTTTAATGAGGCAAATGCTTTTGGTTTAAAAAGGAACAAGCTGTATAGATAAAGCATTTTCCAACGTGATTAAAAACGTTCAAATGAGTTGTGTGCTTTATAGCAACTCCCAGGAAACCCTTTTTGAAACGGAATTTATCTCTGGTCTCTGTTGAGTGCAAGCAGTCTGGGTTTCTGCTAGAGCATTGTTCATATGATTGAAAAAATTGTGACTTAGACCAGACCAACAGTTCTCAAAGTGTGGTCTGTGGGAGCCAGGACGCCCATGAGGTCCGCTTTTCCAACTACATGTCTGGTGGAGGCTGGACTTCTCCATCTACGTCAACTGAAACAACATAGCACAACAGATTGAATGTGGGGGCAGAAATAAGAATCCAGCTGTCTTCTCTTAAAGTAGATATTCAAGAGATTTGCAAAATATGAAACAATGATACTCACCCCATCACCATAACTTGTTTTTTTCCTTGGAAAAAAATAAGTATTTTGCAGAAAGCATGTTGTTTATGTTAACATGTAATGATTTTTAAACTTTTTCAATTAATATTTTTAAAAATTTCTAAGTTTTAATTACTGCATGATAAATATTGATAGATACAACCCTTTCCCACTCCCTCACTCCACGCACACAAAGTTCTGCGGGGTCCTCACTAAGTTTTAAGAGTGTAAAGAGGTCCTGAGCACAAAAAGTGTGAGACCAGCTGGACTAGAGCCACGTGTCATCCTGAGCGTTCAAAACACCGCAGAACACAGAGGCTCCAAGTGAGTGGTTCTGCACTTCTTGAGGCCCTGGCTCAGAGCCACATAAAGATGGGGCATCGGGTTCACTTGCTCTGGTCTTTCCATCAACCTCTGCTTTGAAGGCCCAACATCTGCCGTTTGTGTCGTTCCCTGTGAGACGCCTCCCACGTCCCTCCAGATGTTTGCCCCTCACTGTCTCTGGCGCCATTGGGCACATGCTTCCACTTCACTGCCCCCAGGAGACCAGCTGTGTGTGGACCCTCGGCCTCACGTGGCACCAACGGCCCTTGCCTCACACCAGCACCCTGGGACTTCTGGCCCCCACAGTGCAGAACCCAGAAGGGCAGGGAAGTTGAAAGCCTGGAGGGTAGGCCCTTGACCAATGAGATTGAGGAGCAAGCAGATGCATTTCCTTCCTGCCTGCCTGCCGTGGATGTGCTGAGGTACACGGCCCTCTAGAGACTGCCCGTGAGCTGGAGAGCTCGGGGGTGCTGGGTGTCAGTGGTCACCAGCTCCTCGGCCGCCACGGTCAAGGCCCCACTCAGAACTCTGTAATTCTGTGAAGCCAGGCCGAGGCCGAGTTTACCATCTCACATTCTCCACACTCAAGTGACAAGAATTAAAGCAACAGCTTCTAACACTGCTTTAAAGTTTCCCAAAGTGACATTCTTTTCTATTATCCAAAATATCATTGTTTACTGAGCAGGGTATTCAGTTGCTCTCAAAGCTCTCAAGATATAAGGTCTCTATCCTTAAAGGAATTTGTTGTTGTTGTTGTTGTTTAAGATTTTATTTATTTGTTTGAGAGAGAGAGAGCACAAGCAGGGGGAGGGGCACAGGGGGAGGGGCACAGGGAGAGGGAGAAGCCACCTCCCGCCTGATGCGGGGCTCGATCCCAGGACCCTGGGATGAAGACCTGAGCCAAAGGCAGATGTGTAACCGACGGAGCCACCCAGGCACTCCAGGAATTCTCTCTTTTTTAAGTTTTTATTTAACCCATTTACATTTTTTAAAGCCCTGAGGTATAATATATAATTGTCATGTCATAAAATTCACACTCAAACAATATACCATTCACTGCTTTTAAGTAAGTTTTTCCAGTTGTGCAACCATTACCATAATCCAGCTTCAGGATATTTCCATTACCCTAATGAGATCCTTCGCACCCATTCACCATCCTCCAACCCCAATCCCAATCCCAGGAAACCGCTGATCTACTTTCTGTCCCCAGAGTTCACCCTTTCTAGACATTGAAATAGGATCATACAATATGTGGCCCTTGGTGACTTGCTTCTTTCACTGAGCATAATGTCTTTGAGGTTCGTCTGTGTTGTGCGCGTCTCGGTATTTCCTTCCTTTTTCCTGCTGAATACTATTCCTTTGTGTGAGTGTATCACATTTTGTCTGTTCACCAGCCGATGGGTATTTGGGTTTTTTTCCCCCTGCTTTTTTGGCTGTTGTGCATAATGCTGCTCTGAATATTCACATGCGAGTCTGTGTGTAGATTTATGTGTCCATCTCTCCTAGGCAGATACCTAGTAGTGAAATTGCTGTGTCATGTGCCATATTTATGTTTAGCCTTTTAAGAAATTGCCCAACTGGGGGCGCCTGGGTGGCACAGCGGTTAAGCGTCTGCCTTCGGCTCAGGGCATGATCCCGGCGTTATGGGATCGAGCCCCATGTCAGGCTCCTCCGCTATGAGCCTGCTTCTTCCTCTCCCACTCCCCCTGCTTGTGTTCCCTCTCTCACTGGCTGTCTCTCTCTCTCAAATAAATAAATAAAATCTTTAAAAAAAAAAAAAGAAAGAAAGAAATTGCCCAACTGTTTTCCAAAGTGGTTCTCCTGGTCAAATTGCTCTTTGCCAATCCATCCCCCTCAGTAAATAGTGGATGCCCTGGTGGGCTCAGCCATCCAAAGACTGTTGGCTAGACAACCCTTGCTCAGTCCTCAACAGGCCTACTTTTCCTTGGAAAACAATTCATTCCTCTCCCCATTCCCCTCCTTTTTGCTCCTCATCCCTCCTCTCTTTCCCCTCCCTCGCCCCCCCCCTTCCTTCCCTCCTTCAACAAAGCTGCACAGAGCACCTACTAACACCAGGCCTTGTGCAGGAGACAAGAAAAAGAAGCAACTAAGGCACAGTCAGAGAGCTCACACTGTAGGGAAGGCAAACACCTACATGGTTACTTTTTTAATTCTTTTTTTTTTAAGATTTTATTTATTTATTTGACAGAGAGAGAGAGAGGGCAAGCAGGGGGAGTGGCAGGGGGAGAGGGAGAAGCAGGCTCCCAGCTGAGCAGGGAGTGAGGGGCTCCATCCCAGGACCCTGAGATCATGACCTGAGCCGAAGACAGATGCTTAACCAACTGAGCCACCCAGGCGCCCTGACAGTTACTTTCTTTAATGTGATAAATTCTGGGATAAAAATAATCAAATTATTATAATGAAAAAATGTTTTAACATTTTATGATTTGCATTTTAATTTTTATTGGAATAAATGAATAATTCTTTACAGAAATTTAAAAATTTTTATAAAGTCAAATGAGATGTTTAAATATGTGTTCTTGTCCGTCCAGAAATTAAATTTTAATCTTTTTTCACTACAGTGTTGCTTTATTTTCGTGTTTACATTTAAGTCATTAATCCACCTGAAACATATTCTCATCGTATGATATGAGAAGACACTCCAACTTAATTTTTTTCTAAGAACTTCTGTGTTTAGTATACAGTGAACACCTGCAAAGTGACAAAAAACACAACAGCATCCTGATATGAAAAATGGGTGAAGAATATGAACAGAAAGTTCACAAAAGGAGAACAAAGCACTAATAAATGCATGACAAATACTCAACTGAATCATCACCGTTAATTGAACAAATGCAAATTAAAACACTAAGGTACCATTTTCCACCTATCATTACGGCGAAGACCACAAACAATGGTGTACAGATTCTAGCATGGTTATGTTGAAATGGACACTCCCGCACTACTGATGAACATGGTTACAACTTTTATGGAGAAGGATTGAAAGCCTGGAGGGCAGGCCCTCCAGAACATGGAGAAGGATTTGGTGATCATTTCTAAAGAACTAATGAAAAATGGGGACAAACATTTATGCACATAGTAGTTATTTTAACACTTTTATAGCAGTATTTTTAAAAAGCAACTACATGTCCAGTAATATGAGGACAACTGAAAATATCATGTTGTCAGTCTACTGCCATATTGACATTTCATCAATCTTTAGAAATCCTGTTTCCAAAGAGTTTTTAATGACAAGCTAAGTAATCACTATATAATGTTAAGTAAAAAAAATACAGGATATAAAGCTATAGATGTATACTGTGGTCTTAATTATGGAATGCAGAGAAAAAAAGAGAAAGAACTGTATCTAATTTTTAAATGTTTGAAAAGAAATATGACAAAGTTAAAAAATGGCTGCCTCTTCGGGATGGTGCAATTATGGGTGCTTTTTTCTTCCTCCGTTTTTATATGTTCTATTTCTATATTTTCTTTTTTTTTTCAAAGATTTTATTTATTTAGGGGCACCTGTGTGGCTCAGTCGGTTAAGCTGCTGCCCACGGCTGAGGTCGTGATCTTGGGCTCCTGGGATGGAGCCCCGCATCTGGCTCCCGCTTTGGTGGGGAGTCTGCTTCTCCCTCTCCCTCTGTGCTCTCTCTCTTGCTCTCACTCTCTCTCCTGCTCTCTCAAATAAATAAATAAAAACTTTTAAAAACATTAAAAAAGTGGTGCCTGGGTGGCTCAGTCGGTTAAATGGCAGTCTTCAGCTCAGGTCATGATCTCAGGGTCCTGGGATACAGCCCATATCGGGCTCCCTGCTTAGTGGGAAGTCTGCTTCTCCCTCTCCCTCTGCTGCTTCCCCTGCTTGTGCTGTCTCCATTGTGCTCTCTCAAATAAATGAATACAATCTTTAAAAAATAAATAAATAAATAAATAAATAAATAATAAATTCCTTAGGTTCTTTAAAAAATAATAATAATTATAAGAATGTAAAAATGGGGGTTGGACTCTAAGGTCACTGAGGTCACTTTGAGCTCTAAAATTCTATATAATTCACAATACATTCTTTTTTTTTTTTTTTAAGTAAGCTTCACACTCAACGTGGGGCTCAAACTCATGACCCCGAGATCAAGAGCCACCTACTCTACTGGCTAAGCCACCCAGATACCCCCACGGTACATTCTTATCACTAGGTTTTTTGGACCACCCCACTGATAATAGCAGAATGTATTACAGGTTTGCAGTGTTGTTTTGGCATGTCATTGTGTGAGATTTCTAAATCTTGGACAAAACTTCAATGTTGTCTGTCAAACCTAAGCACAAGGTTATGATCTTTTATGACATTCGTCAATGCTGCCAGAAGACTGATCCTTAAGATAGTAATATGAGTAGAAGATAATAAAGCTTTACTTATAAATGTGACATTACCAGTAATTAATCATCCAGGAGACATTTTAACTTTACTACATCATTATAACTCTTGTAGTAATTTCTTTAAGACAGGGAGATAAGCCCAGTCTACTCGGAATAATAAACAACTAGGTATAAACTAGTGCATTGGTGTGTGTGGCAACATGCATGTCACACCCACATTCTTGTCCTTTGTTTCCTCCTGGGGAGAAAGTGTACAGGAGTACGAAATGGAGTGTCTTACCTCTGGGCCTCTAGTCTGCTCAAGGGAGGGGTAGGAAGTCCCCCAGCTAGTGAGGGATCTCTCTGGGGCATAGGTTGGCCTGGGACAGGTCAAGTCTTCTAGTAGTCAGCTGCGGGGCAGGGGTTCCTCTCTCTGGGTCACTGTGGGAAGAACTGGTTGAGGCCCTGAGCGGGCTCATCAGAGTGGCTCTTGTTTAAGTCAAAGCAGGGCATTCAGTCAGCTCCTGGTGGGCTTTGGACGCAAAGCCGTTCAGGTTGTTGACTATTGTCCCTCTCTTTGCCCCCATATTCAAGACAGTGGGGGCCCCTTCTGAAACAAGCATCCTGGATCAGGTCCCAGGCCTTTGGTGACCCAACCCAGCAACTCCTGATTTGTTCCTCCTCTTTCTCCATCTGTCCCATTCTTTTTTACCCACTATACTAAAGCCCCTTTCTTTGTCTTCTTTCTCAGCAGACTTTTACATGATCCCTTAAAACCAGAAACCAAATCTTTAGTAACCCACACTGCCATGGGTTCCTCTCTCCACCCGAGCAAGGATGGCTCAGTCTTGCGGGCACATCACTTGCTTTATGATAGGTTGGTACTTACTGCTACTCAACGCAAGGTCATAGACTAGTTTGAAGGCACAGGTGCCCTCTGCGCCTGTCCAGGAGTTCCCAACTGAAGCCCGAAGTGCTCAGCTTGCCCCTGAAGGTTGGGCTGCAGCTCCCACTGCTCAGTCCACTGAAAGGGTTGGAACAACCACTGAGTATCTTAAGTTGTTCTCCCACAGGCTCTTACACAGAAAATAGAAATAAGGGTAACAGAAAATAAATAGTTTCTAAAAAACAGAAAAAGGCATATCCTTGTACACAAATCCTTTTCTGTATCTCTAATTTATCCTTAAGGACATTTTTAAGGCTCTCATCACATATTTTCAAATTGATTTCCTAGAAGAGTTGTGCCAATTTATATTCCCATGAGAGTGTTAATTTTAAAACATCTCTTGTGAATGTTGCCTTTATCTTATTCTTTAAATATTTCATTTCTGCATTTTGAATAAATACACATGATGTGTCATGTGGGTTTTTCTTTCATTCTAGAATTGCGGCTGAGACCCAAAGCCATGGACAAAGCATGGTAAGAACTCCACATTCTGGGGCGCCTGGGTGGCACAGCGGTTAAGCGTCTGCCTTCGGCTCAGGGCGTGATCCCAGCGTTATGGGATCGAGCCCCACATCAGGCTCCTCTGCTATGAGCCTGCTTCTTCCTCTCCCACTCCCCCTGCTTGTGTTCCCTCTCTCGCTGGCTGTCTCTATCTCTGTCAAATAAATAAATAAAATCTTAAAAAAAAAAAAAAAGAACTCCACATTCTATGTTCAGGGAACCTTCAAGACCCCTCTGGATTTTCCGAGAAGTGCCAGGGGGCAGTCCACCCCATCACCAGTCAGCTCTCCAAACCCTCTCAATTCCCCAGTCACCATAAACCTTTCTGTTCACTGGTTGGACTTTGCACAACCAGAGTTTTGCTCATCAGGAAACTGTGTCATCTAAGCAGGGAAGGACAATGGGGAAGAGATGAAGGGTGGAAGAGGGGAGGCAAGAACAGTTCACACTAATCACTTGGCTATATCTCTCCCCTTCAGTGAAGTAAGATTTTGTCGATTAAGCGGATGACAGCTGCACCCGAGACAGCCTCCTCAAGAAGGCTGCCCACTGGTCCAGCTATAGAAGGTGTGGAGGACCACGGGCAGCAGAAGCATGTACAAGAGGCCAAGCAGGAGCTGGACCTTCCATGTCGGGGGCTTATGCAGATTCACTCCTCCCAGGGTGTGCACCTCCCACCACAGAACCCCTCCCGTGGTCCCATGAAGCTCCAACATTTGGAAGGCCACCTCGCAGACCTCATGTCTATCAGCACTGAACAGAGAGACAGGGGTGACCAACAGAAGGGGGAACTTAGCATGAGGTAATGAGGTGAAACCCCAGCACCCCTCACCTGAATGAGCCCATTTCAACTTTAGTACTCAAGGGTCTCCAACATTTCATAAATTTTTATGAGCTTCAGCTCTGAGTCCTGGATCTGCACCTGACAGGCAGTCACAGAAGGAAACCTTCATCTCTTATACTCTCTTTCTTCAACATCAGAGACGCCAGCAAAGAGGAAAGGGTTGGGGTTGATGCCCCCTTTACCCACCGCCCATTTAAGACACACAGGCATTTGTGCAGCATGCATTGAAAGTAAAGAATTTGCCCAAAATGTCTTCAAAAGACTGGCTATCCAGTGGGAAAGGTAATTTGATTTTGGCCAAATTATTGTGGGGAGGTGAGATATATACATATATTTTCAGTTATGTTCTAATAGATTGAAATCAACTAGATTGAAAAGTTATGAAAAGGTGGGGCACTCAGGTGGCTCAGTTGGTTAAGCATCCAACTCTTGATTTTGGCTCAGGTCATGATCTCAGGGTTGTACGATGGAGCCCTCTATCGGGCTCCCCACTCAGCAGTGGAGTCCGCTTGGGATTCTCTCTCCCTCTGCCCCTCCCCCCACTTACATACGCATGCTCTCTCTCTCAAATAAATAAATATATAAAATCTTTTTAAAAAGTTATGAAAATGTATGTAACTGTGGTTCTCAAACTATATGTTGAGGTGCCCTGTGCACAGTCAACTCACAGGGTCAGCAAGGGATGTTTCAATGTTTTTTCCTATTGAATTGACAGACAAGTTGATAGGAAAACAGAAGTGATTCCTGTTGGACACCAGTCTACTAACTCAGGGTAGCTCACAGTTTCAACATTAGATCACACTACATTCCTTGCAATGACATACATCTTTGCAAAATTGGGATTTTGTGGGTGCCATGATGAAAAGCAAGTATCTCGTGAAGATCGGTGTTGAACGGGAAATGAGTGGCAGCAGCGTCCGGTCTTGTTCCAAGATTTGAGGAATTGTGCAATACCCAGCAAGCACACACATCCCTTAGCGATTGTGGTTACTTAATGATAAAATAAAAATAGCATTTTTTCTCTTTTTAGGACACAAATACTAAATTGCTTGCAACTACCTACATAATAAATGGAACTATTAGGTAGTTCTTTTGGCATAAGAGCCCTGAGAAAATATTACTGAGATGCTAGAATACACAGACTTGAAGGTACAGTAGTAAGTAGGTCTCTCTCCCACCCACAAGGCAACCACAGATACACATTACTTGTACGTTCAAGAGATAGTTAATGCACATAATATAACTAACATTTATTTAACTTTTACGTCACGTCCAGCACTCTTCTAAGCTTTGTATTTATTAGCAAATTCAATCCTCTGTGATGCAGGTGCTCTTACTCCTCCTGTTTTATAGATCAGGCCACGAATACTCAGAGAGGCTAAGTAACTGCCCAAATCCGCACACCTGAAAATGGCTTCAGGGTCGGAGCTCTTTGAGTTACTCTATAGTACCTTTGTGCCAAGTTTGGATATTAAAGATTTTATTTTTAAGTAATCTCTACACCCAGCGTGGGGCTGGAACTTACAACCCCAAGATCAACAGTTGCACCCGCTCTACCCAACTGAGCCGGCCAGGCGCCCCATGGATATTGTCTTTTTTTTTGGACAGTATCTTTAGAAACATGTCAATTTGATAGGAAAAAAATACCAGTTGTTTGAATATTAGTGAAGTTAGGCATTTTTTTTATTTAAATAGCTCCACACCCAGCATGGAGCCCAACGTGGGGCTTGAACTCATGACCCTGCAATCATGACCTCTGCCGAGATCAAGGATTTTTTCATGTGTTTACTGTCATTTATATATATTCTTTCCATGACTTGCTTCCTATGTGAATATTTTTAAGTTTTTAAAGTGTCCCCACTTTCTAGGGTGTCTGTAAAAAATTAATGTGTTGATTACTTTGAAGTACCCAATCAGGCAGAAATGCCAACTATTGTGCTCACTGGAATCTTCTGTTCCTCTATATTTCAGTAAGCCAAATTCATTTTTTCAAATCAGAGATTTACTTTCTAGGGGCGCCTGGCTGGCTCAGTTGGCAGAGCATGCTACTTTTGATCTTGGGATTGTGAGTTTGAGCCCCAATTGGGTATAGAGATTATTTTTTAAAAAATAGTATCTTTTAAAAGTGGTTTAAAAAAAAGGATACTTTCTAGAGACAAAAAATTAATCTTAAGCCTTTTCCTTTGTCACTTCTAGTTTAAAATGGTTGTTTGAGAAAAATAAAGAGAAGAATTTCCCTACTCGTAAAAGAAATCTTAAAACATTTGTATCCAGCAATCAAAGATTGTGAGTGCTATAGGAATCCCCTAATGATGCTTGTTTTTCTAAGAAGTGATTGTTTTTTTCAGAGTCTGAGGAAGAAATCAATGTTATGTGATATTTGCTTGTCTAAGTTTCATTGATGTTTATAATTTATCTTTGCTGATTGTTCTTTATTTCTCCATGTGGGGATCTTGTTCCAAGTCTTAGTTGCACTGAAAGGGTTTTGAATTCGTACTGCTGAGGCATAGAGGTATTTTTTTAAATTTGTTTGTTCACTCATTCTTCTTTCATTCATTCATGAGAGAAAGAGGAGAACAGAGAGAGAGGGACAAGCAGACTCTGCACAGAGCGTGGAGGTTGATCTTAAGACCCTGAGATCATGATCTGAGCCAAAACCAAGGGTAGGACGCTTAGTCTACTGAGCCACCCAGGCACCCCAAGTTTATTTATTTAAAAGATTTTATTTATTTAAGAGAGAGAGAGAGCACAAGCAGGGGGGAGGGACAGAGGAAGAGGGAGAAGCAGACTCCCCGCTGTGCAGGGAGCCCCATGTCAGCTGAGCCATCCAGGTGCCCCAAATTTATTTATTTTTAAGTGATCTCTACACTGGGCTTGAACTCATGACCTAGAGATCAAGAGTCACATGCTCTCCCAACTAAGCCAGCCAGACACCCTGTATTGAGGCCTAGATTTAGTAAATAGCAGCAAATAGAGTTCTAGTAGAGAAAGCAAATGAGGACCTCAACAATTATTGATTTATGTGGGGAACTGAGTCCCGAAGATAAAAATAATTAAAATAAAATCTTTTCTAAATATTATTTTTAAACAGTCTAATGGACACCCCTTTTCAAGTAATAGTTTCCTTTTATTATGTTACTGATTGGTTCAATTAATTAACCTGCAGCACTAACAATCACATATCAGTTGCTATGTAGACTTTCAAGAAAAGATTGTTCCAGAAAAGGGGGGAGAGAAGATTGTTCCCATAGAGCATGCTTTTTCATAGATAATTTTTTTAATCCAGCTGTTTTATAAAAATATAAAAGATTCCTTTTTCCATATAAACCTGTCTTTCCCAATTCAGCCTGTGGACTTTAGGAACTAGTAAAATAACGTAGGTGAGATCACCAGGTATATAAATATTAGGAAAGAAACTATCTAGAAATGAAGGTAAAACAGTTTATAGGTGCATCCATGAATTTTTTAAAAAAATTATCACTTATTTTTATTAAAGAGAAATAACTAGAATCCACCTTCGAGATTTCAAGAAGTCTTTAGTACTTAGAATGAGAAATACTTTCAGGCTAGCGAAAGAAAATAAAATCGTTGCCCCAAATATGACTGCAGGTTTTCTTCCTAATTAAATTAGTTGTTTTTTTGCCCAGGTTTTGAACTTAAAGATTTGCTGAACTAGAGATGAAGTTTCGATTAGAGTCAGAGGCAGCCCCATGGCGTTTACCTCCTCCGGCAGTGTGGGAGATGTCTACCAAGGTTGTTAATTGTTTTGATGGGTAAGGATTCAGAACTAAAGATTTAGAATTCCCTAAATGAGGTTTGGTTGTTTTGCCCTGAATTTCCGCCAAATAATTTTTCCAGAGATCACCTGAATTTTGTTGAGTAGATTTTTTGCTTGTTTCCCTTCATGGAAGTTTATACCAAATAAATACAAGTAAATAGAAACCTGTTGCAAGTCTTTTTTTCTTCTTAATAGGTTACATGATCACAGCTGAAACAAAAATAGAGATACTGATATAATAAGAATACATGTATAAATTCTCTTATGCAAATGTATTTAGTGGTTTGATTTCCTTTACTCTAGAATATATGTACAGAATATACTGATAACTGATACCCTTGCCGAATATCCAGTAGGTCATTTATCCTGAATTCTATCAGTATTTTAGTCCAGAAAGTACCATAGTTTCTCTGAGCGCCAAATCAAACCAATAAACAGCAGAGGGAGCTGGTGAAGTGCTTTTGCAAATAATATCTGTGCTCACTCCAAGGGTCCACGAAATTCCTTGACATGATGTTTTCATGGAGAGGAAAATAGGAATTTTTTTTTATTAAACCACCTGCAAATTGCAATGTTTTCTTTTAGGTATTTTCTTTTATATCACCATATTCTAAGAAGGTGCTGTTGAAACTACATAGTCAAAAACAAATACTGAGCAGATTTCCGTAATGTTAAGGCAAATCTGCATTATGTGCTCCCCCCGCCAAAAAAAACTAGACAATTGTTAAGGGACCCTTGAACGGCACGGCTTACTCTGTTCTTGAGCCATTATGGGCACCTAATGTTCGTCCATACTGAGTCAACGAAAACATATTGAACGGCCTCATGTTCAATTTATGTATTGAGCACCACTTTGCACATACCGAATACTTAAAATTGAAGCTGGAATATAAAATCCATGGGTATCTCTACATAAATGTATCACAAGTGTTTTCAGGACAACAGTACAAGACAGGTAGGATTATCTAATTCTGTTCATAAGCTCTATTGAGCATTACTTTCATCAAAGTTGAAATTTGTAGGGGTGCCTGGTCAGCTTAGTCAGTAGAGCATGTGGCTCTTGACCTCAGGGTTGTGAGTTCGAGCCCCATGCTGGGTGTAGAGATCACATAAAAGATTTTTTTTTAAGTTGAAATTTGTCATATTTACCTTCCAGATTTAGATGAACTTAGAACTTTGGAGAGAGAATTACTTTAAGATTACAGAAAGAAGAGAGTTTTACTTCAAATATGACTCTTCATTTTAAGTAATGTGTAGGGATGGAGTCAGGAGAGCTGGTTGGGGCTGTCTTTGATAAGAGGTGGGCTTGAGCTCTGTTGGAATAAACAATGAAAATCATAGCAGGAGGCAGAGATGGTGTTACACGTGAGGGGAACAGTCACAGGGTGGAGGCCCACATGCCTTTGGTGTGGCTGGTCTCTGGGACGGTGGGACCAGCCTGGCTGAGGAAGATCATGACTTCTGTAGTTCAAAATAAGCAAACCAGCACTTGCCGAATACCACGTTCCTTCACACTAGACTCATCAGAGATGCATTCTCTAATGCAGCAGTCCTCAGAGTTTTTGTTTTGGAATGCCTCCACATTCTTAAAAAAGTATTCAAGTGGGACCCCCTGAAAGCTAAGAGACCCTGTCTCCACTGAAAAGTTTACTCACAAATTTTGTTGACATCAGGTCCACAGTGATGAAACAGGGCTTTCTCCAGCGTGTAGAAAACCAGGTTCAGAACACCCTGAAGTATGGCCACCACTCTCCCAGGAAGAACTGAAAAAGTTAACGAATGAAGAAAAAACAGAAGCAAAATGAGAGAAAACAGAAAATATCAAAAAGTTGATAACAACTGCTTTGTGTCCTTGTTGTTCAAAAAAACCTTGTCTTGGTTGTAGGTTCTTCTCAGTGCCTACGGTGACCCGGAAGCTTTAAAAGGACCAGAATATTTGGGGGCTGCTTGGCCAAATAGTTAGAGTTGCCATTAACAATGACACATTCGGGCTCACAGGATCCAAGTGCCAACGTCATCACCTGCTTCTGGTCCCACGGTGTGACGACAGCACACTGGCGGTGGCAGAACACTGAGGCGTCTCTAGGTACAGCCAGCTGCCATAGCTGCCGCTCAAGGAGGAAGCACGGCTTGTCTTCACACGGATCCACGGATGAGGCAAAAATACCAAGAATATGAACACAGGCTGCTTAAAGAAGTTCATAAATGAAATTCCCATTTTCTCTAACTCTCCACAAGTTTAAATGTTAGGAATAAGAGCAAAGCAACATCACTGCAGAACCCTATTGACGAGCCTTCAGATTCTCCCATGGAGGGCTAGTGACAATTCCTACAGACATCTAACAGGGATAGGCCTTCACTACCCCTGGTTTGTCAAAATCCAGCCCAGTGATCCCTGTCAGCTCTTGCCGCCACAGGGCATGGACCCCTTTGGGAAGGGCAGGGACAGAGTCACAACAGAGTTGTTCTTCTCAGACGACCCAGCCCTATCTGGAGTAGGCTTCCTTCTGTCCCCAGCTCCCCATGACATCCAGGGACTGGCCTATGTCACCTTCTCACAAAAGAAATCTTGTCACTATCATCCTCTGACCACTGGCAAGCAGCTTTGGCTTTGATTCTTCTCAACAACCAGAGGACATTGTGGGATTTCATCCCCTTGATATAACTGGAAAAGCCTTAGCAAGCTTGCTTGAGAAGAACTGCCAGGCCAAGACCAAGCCATCCTTTTGCCTGCCTTTCTTCCAAACCCTCCCTACACTCTATAACCACCAACGGTCCAGGATCTGGATTCTGACACCCTGCAGCATCCGCTAATGCCCCCTCGCTCAATAGCACATTTTCAGTCTTGCCACAAAGGCTCCCTCAATTTCAGCAGCTCCAGGAGGTTTAGAAGTCATTCCATTTTCCAGGTCAGGAAGCCCCTGATAGGGAATGTCATCAAAGAGACATAACTGTTGATTGACCTGTGAGCTGGACCCAGGCACTCATCCTCACTCCTCCCCTGTCCCTGGAATATAGGTTCTGCTTGCCTTTCCCACCCCCAGAGGCTGCTCCAAAGACATAGCTTTGAAATGGTGATTTGGTGCTGAGAACAACCTCACCATATACCTGACAAAGCACTGTTCAAGCCTTATAAACTTTTAAGATTTGACAAGTGGGGATGGGGATCCATGTGTTCTGCTGCCGCCCAAAACAAGTTCCCTCATATCTAAGTTCCCTTTGCTATTACTAAAACTGCCACCTACAAACCTCAGAGTGGCCTCATCTTTCTTTGGTCTCTCCCTGCCCTCTGCTTATGGGGGCCAGTTCCAGAGTACACCAGGAAAGCTCTGGAGAGGCTTGTGAACCAACACCCCCTGCCCTCGGATGGTCTGGCAATAGTATCACGCACGTGAACTGCACAGCAAACCCCACCTCAGGTAGTAACCTCTTCAACTTGAGTCTGCTGCCTTGGTGCAACATGGCTCTGGGAGGGGGCCCTGCAGCAGGGAAGTTCATTTAAAGCCTTTGAGAATCTGTGAGTAACTCAGGTCTTCAGTTATTCGGTCATAGGGTTAGTCTTAGAAATTTTCTCTGGGAAAACATAAAGTCTTTGTCACAATCTCAAAGTTTTAATTTGTCGGTTACCTTTTTTTTTTAATTAAGTAAACTCTACCCCCAACGTGGGGCTCGAAGTCACAACCCCAAGATCAACTGTCACGTGCCCTAGGGACTGGAGCCAGCCAGGCACCCCTGACGGATGACTGCTAATATGGAGTTCTACCCGCGAGGTGGAGTATTGTATCTGGTTATTCGCTAGAAGCACTTCACTATAACATATAAATGGGGGAAAAAAAGACGAAAGAAACAGAAAAATAGACTATAAAATTATTGTACTATAGAGTTCAACAGCAGGAAAAAAGTCCTGATTTTACTTTCTTTAGGAAGCTGGTTCAAAAATAAACTTCGAGAGTCATAACAGGAGGCGGGATACAGCTACTCTCTAGCTACTTCTTGCTGTTACTGTGACTGATCTCTCTCTCTCTCTCACACACACACACACACACACACACACACACCAAAACTGTGCTATATCTTAGTGAAGTATTTAATATTTGAGAGCTCCAAATATTAACATTTCACAGATATATGATATGTGCAGAAATACACCTTCTATGAGAAAGGAATATTTTAAAGAGATGTTTCCCTTTGGTCTATCACGTTTTTATTTCTGGGGAAATATATTAGGTTCCTATAAATTTGATACCATAATACTTCCGGTTCTGTATTGCTGCCTTCAAACGTTTCAGAAATGTTGAGTTATAAGATGCCTTTACATTTTCTAGGTCAAATATCTTCTATATCAAAGGGAATTATTCTTATTAAGTGCTCTCATTTAATTTGGTCTTTACAAGTAGATACCTGCTAAAAGAGATTTTGTTCTTGTCTTGATTCTCAAGTAAAATAGCATAATGCCTCTGTGGCATAATTCATTTTATTCATATATATTTCTTTTTTTTTTTTTAAGTAATCTCTATGCCCATCATGGGGCTCGAACTCACGATGCCATCAAGAGTCACGTGTTCTACTGACTGAGCCAGCCAGGTGCCCCAAATCATCAATATTTCTTGTCAGGGCCTTTAAAGTAGGATACAGTGTTATCCTAATAATATGATACTTAACTGTGAATATACACTTTACTACTATGTTAGTGACCTAAACCAACAAGGCATTCTCTGGTTTTTAGCAAAGTCGTTAGATGGATTTACAGATGTCCATCAGAATTCCCAGTTCTATGCCCCTATGACTCACAGCACTGCATTTGCAAAACAAATAGCTAGGCCTACAGCTATATCTGCACTGTAGTTGTTCATATAGTGAGGCTGACTTACATAAGCTGGATGGCACCTATTGTGGAGCTTTGCACGCCAATGGGTCTTGCGATCACAAGTGACGGGGATTTGGTGACCGTGGGCAGCTGGTCCAGAGTGGTCTTTCCCAAGCTTCTCCTTCACTTGGGAACACTTTAAATGTTCAATTCCCGGCAATTTCTTTGTTTTTCATGACAGCATATTAGACTGTAATTTTTGTTTTATTTTAATCATTTGAAAATGTGGCATTTTAATTTTAAAAAAATTAAAATTATGCTTCCCCTCAATAATCTGAACATTAAAAAATTCAAGCATTAAACCAACTTAAATGAAAGGGGGAAAAAACCTTATTGATGAGTCCAAAGAGCTTTTGTATATGTGGGTTATATTTATTGGTATCTACTATGTAAAGACATTAAAATTGAGAAATGATTATTATTGTTATTTTATTTAGGGTAAGAGAGAGAGAAAGAAAGAGAGCACGAGCTGGGGAGGAGGAGAAGATGGAAAGGGAGAGAGAGAATCCTAAGCAGGCTCCATGCCCACCATGGAGATGGACTCGGGGCTTGATCTCACTACCCTGAGATCATGACCTGAGCTGAAATTAAGAGTCGGAAGCTTAACCAACTGAGCCACCCAGGAGCCCCAACATTTAGAAATTAAAGAAATACTAATTAACTTTTTATTTTTTTACTTTTAATTTTTTAAATAAATATCTTAAAACAAAAACTTTAGTGAGAGGAGAGACATTGTTTTTACATTTTTACAAGTTTCTTTAATATCTGACTTAATAGGAGAACTACATTCTCATATGTGTCTCTACATTCCATGCACAGGGACATCCCATATGCAGCCTTTGTAAAACCCCACTGTTCACACTGACAGAAAGAGAGTAAAAAGGCAAATAATATCTTAGTTTTATTATGAAAATAATTTTTTCCAATTATTTTATTTGCTTAAGCAAAATTTAATTTTACCTGAAAATTGGGACGTTATATTGATCTTTTAAAAAAGAAATTCAATTGTGGTAAAAAAAAAAAAAAAAAAAAAAAAAAAAAACACCCAAAAAAACAAAACTCCACAGGAACATGAAATTTACCATCTTAACCATTTTTTAAGTATTCAGTTCAGTAGCCTTAAGTATATTAACAGTGTTGTACAACAGATCTCTAGAACTTTTCAATCTTAAAAAACAGAAGCTCTATGCCCCCAACCATCAGGCAGCCATCACTCTACTTTCTGTTTCTATGAGTTTGACTACTTCAGGTACTTCCTATACGTGGGATCATATAGTGTTTGTCTTTTTCTTTTATTTATTTTTACTTTTTAAAGATTCTATTTATCTATTTAAGAGAGAGAGAGAAAGAGAGAGAGAGCATGAGCAGGGGGAGGGGCAGAGGAGGAGGGAGAGGAAGGGAATCTCAAGCAGACTCCATGGTGAGTGCAGAGCCTGACACAGGGCTTGATCCCACGACCCTGCGATCATGACCTAAGCTGAAACCAAGAGTCGGATGCTTAACTGACTGAGCCACGCAAGCACCATAGTATTTGTCTTTTTCTAACTGGCTTATTTCACCTGGCATAATGTCTTCAAGTTTCATCCATGTTATTGCATGTATCAGAATTTTCATCCATCCATCCATTTATTTATTTATTTATTTATTTATTTAGATTTATGTATTTATTTCAGAGAGGGAGTGTGTGAGCAGGGGGAGAGGAGGTGGCGGGAGAGGAAAAGGGGAAGCGGGCTCCGCACTGAGCAAGGAGCCCTATAGGGGGCTCAATCTCCAGGCCCAGAGATCATGACCTGAGCCAAAACCAAGAGTCGGATGTTCAACCGATTGAGTCACCTAGGTGGGCCCCAGAATTTGCATCCTTTTAAAGGCTGATTAATATTTCATTGTATATCTGTACTATGTTTTGTTTATCCATGTATCCGTTTTCTCCTAAGAGTTTTACAGTTCTAGGTCTTCAATCCATTTTAAGTTAATTTTTGTATATGGTGTAAGAGAGTCCAACCTAATTCTTTCTTGTCCCCCAGATTGTTTGAAATATAATTGACTTATAACATTGTGCAAGTTTAAGGTGTAGAACATGGTAAATATATGTATATATATGTATATGTATGTGTATACATACATACATGTATATATATATGTATATACACACATACGTATATGTATGTGTATACATACATACATGTATATATGTACACATATGTATATATGTATATATGTACATACATATGTATATGTATATACATATGTATATACATATGTATGTATGTATACATATGTATATATGTATATGTATATATGTATGTTGCAAAATGATTATCACAATAAAGTTACTTAACACATCCATCCCTCACATAGTTGCAATTTGTGTGTCTGTGTGTGTGTGTGTGTGTGCATGTCCAAATTCCTTTTTTTTGCATGTTTTTCCATCTAGTTTACCCAACTCCATTCATTAAAAACACTGTCCTTTCCCCATTGAATGATCTCTTGTCAAATGCACTCTTGTCAAAAATCATTTGGGGCACCTGCATGGCTCAGTCAGTTGAGTGTCCGACTCCTGGTTTTGGCTCAGGTCCTGATCTCCGGGTCGTGAGATTTAGCCCTGCATCAGGCTCTGTGCTGGACATGGATCCTGCTTGGGATTCTCTCTCCCTCTCCCCCCCCCCCACCTGCTTGCATGCTCTTTCTCTCAAAAAAATCATTTTACCACATATTTGAAGGCTCATTTCTGGGCTCTCTATTCTACTGTGTTGATCTACATGTCTCTCTTTGTGCTAGCACCACACTGTTTTGATTACTAAAGCTTTGTGATTAAGAATTCCTTCAACTTTGCTCTTCTTTTTCAAGATTGTTTTGGCTATTTGGGGTCCCTTGTGATTCCATATGACTTTTAGAATGGACTTTTCTATTTCTGCAAAAAAAAAAGTCATTGGGATTTTATTAGGGATTGCATTAAATCTGTACATCACTTTGGGTATAACTGACGTCTTAACAATAATAGGTCTTCCAATCCATGAACATGGGATGCCTTCCCATTTATCTGTGTCTTCTTTCTTTCAGCAATGTTTTGTGGTTTTAGTGTATAAATCTTTCACCTATTTGGTTAAATTTATTCCTAATTACTGTATTTTTTAAATGTTATTGTAAATGAAGTTGTTTTCTTAATTTCCTTTTCAAATAGTTCATTGTTAGTACATAGCAATGCAACTGAGTTTTTATTGTTGACTTTGTATCTTGCAATTTTGCTGAATCTTTAGGGTTTTCTATATCTAACAGCATGACATCTGTGCACAGAGATAATTTTACTTCTTTCTCTCCAGTGTGGGTACCTTTTATTTCTTTTTCTGTCTAATTGCTCTGACTAGAACTTCTAGTACTATGTTGAAGAGCAGTGGTGAGAGCTGGCATATAGTTGGGTCCTCTTTTGTTTGTTTGTTGTTTGTTGTTGTTGTTTGGATCCTATTTTTGTTTTTATTTTTAATGCATTCAGCCTATCTGTGTCTTTTGATTGGGGAGTTCTATTCATTTACGTTTGAAGTAATTACTGATGGGGAAGGACTTACTATTGTCATCTGAAAATAGTTTTGACCTGTAGGCCCTCTGAAAGGATCTTAGGGACATGCTGGGCATTCTGGGACCTACTAGGTGTCCCTGGGCCACACTTTGAGAAAAGCTGGTATTTCATCAGTGTGCTTATGTTGACAAGATATTTATGATTTGACAAATGGTTTTGCAAAAACACACGATGGTCTCTTGGTAAACACAAAAAGAAACCAATATGCCTGGTTCAATTAATGTGAAAAGATTTTAGAAATGCAAACACTCTATTATGGGTTGTACAAAAGTAAGGCATTTGATAGTAGTCCCAGATTACTTTGCCATATTTCATGATTTAACACTGAGAGAAGGACTCAGACAATGTACTAAACTGCAAGAAGCCAACTTTTTCACAGAAGGTATAAATTTCAAGTTACTGAATACCTGAGCACCCAGTTGTGCACCGTCAACTGATACAGCAAATGTCAAGACATTTCTAAGATAAGCTGTCTTTTTTTTTCAAATTTTTATTTAAATTATAGTTAGTTAACATACAGTGCAATATTGGTTTCAGGAGTAGAATTCAGTGGTTCCTCACTTATGTACAACACCTTGTGCTCATCCTAACAAGTGCCTTCCTTAATACCATCCCCCACCTATCTCCCTCTACCAACCCTCAGTTTATTCTCTATCATTGAGTCTCTTGTGGTTTGTTTCCCTCTCCCTTTTTAATTATTTCCCTTCCCATATGTTCATATGTTTTGTTTCCTAAATTCCACACATGAGTAAAATCATATGGTATTTGTCTTTCTCTGACTGACTTACTTCGCTTAGCATAATACACTCTAGCTCCATCCATGTTGTTGCAAATGGCAAGATTTCATTCTTTTTGATGACTAATATCCCATTGTATAGATATACCACATCTTCTTTATCCATTCATCAGTTGATGAACATTTGGGCTCTTTCCATAGTTTGGCTATTGTTGATAATGCTGCTAAAACATTGGGGTGCATATGTCCCTTCAAATTTGTATTTTTGTATCCTTTGGTTAAGTAACTAGTGGTGCAATTGCTGGATCCTAGGGTAGTTCTATTTTTAACTTTCTGAAGAACTTCCATACTGTTTTCCAAAGTGCCTGTAAAAGTTTGCATTCCCACCAAAAGTGCAAGAGGGTTCCCCTTTCTCTGCATCCTCACCAAAACCTGTTGTTTCTTGTGTTGTTAATTTTAGGCATTCTGACAGGTGTGAGGTGGTATCTCATTGTGGTTTTGATTTGAATTTCCCTGATGATGAGTGATGTTCTGCATCTTTTCATTTGTCTGTTAGCCATTTGGATATCTACTTTGGAAACATGTTTATTCGTGTCTTCTGCCCATTTCTTAATGTTGAGTTTGATATGTTCTTTATAGATTTTGGATACTAACCCTTTATCAGATATGTCATCTGCAAATATCTTCTCCCATTCCATAGGCTTTTAGTTTTGTTGATTGTTTCCTTCACCATGCAGAAGTTTTTATCTCGATAAAGTCCCAATAGCTCATTTTTGCCTTTGTTTCCCTTGCCTCCAGCAACAAGTCTAGTAAGAAGTTGCTACAGCCAAGGTCAAAGAGGTCACTGCCTGTGTTCTCTTCTAGGATTTTGATGGTTTCCTGTCTCACATGTAGGTATTTCATCCATTTTGAATTTATTTTTGTGTATGGTGTAAGAAAGTGGTTGAGTTTCATTTTTCTGCATGTTGCAGTCCAGTTTTCCCAAGACCATTTGTTGAAAAGACTGTCTTTTTTCCATTGGACATTCTTTCCTGCTTTGTGGAAGATTAGTTGACCACAGAGTTGTGGGTCCATTTCTGGGTTCTCTGTTCTGTTCCATTGATCTATGTGTCTGTTTTTGTGCCAGTACCATACTGTCTTAATGACTACAGCTTTGTAATATAGCTTGGAGTCTGGAATCATGATGCCTCCAGCTTTGCTTTTCTTTTTCAGGGTTGCTTTGGCTACTCAGTGTCTTCTGTGGTTCCATACACATTTTTGTACTAAAATCCTAAAATTTTAGGATTGCTTGTTCTAGCTCTGTGAAAAATGCTGTTGGTATTTTGGTAGGGATTGCATTAAATGTGAAAATTGCTTTGGGTAGTATAGACATTTTAACAATGTTTATTCTTCCAATCCATGAACATGGAATGTTTTTCCATTTCTTTGTGTCCTCTTCAATTTCTTTTATAAGTGTTCTATAGGTTTCAGAGTATAGATCTTTTGCCTCTTTCGTTACATTTATTCCTAGGTATCTTATGTTTTTTGGTGCAATTGTAAACGGGATTGCTTCCTTGATTCCTTTTTCTGCTGCTTCGTTATTGGTGTATACAAATGCAACAGATTTCTGTACATTGATTTTATATCCTGCAACTTTGCTGAATTCGTGTATCAGTTCTAGCAATTTTTTTGGTGGAGTCTTTCAGATTTTCTACAGAGTTTTATGTTGTCGGCAAAGAGGGAAAGTTGACTTCTTCCTTGCTGATCTGGATCCCTTCTAGTTCTTTTGCTGTCTGATTGTTGAGGCTAGGACTTCCAGTACTATGTTAAATAGTAATGGTGAGAGTGGACATCCCTGTCTTATTCCTGACTGCAGAGATTTTCCCCATTGAAGATGATATTAGCTGTGGGTCTTTCATATATGTCCTTTATGATGTTGACGTGTCTTCCATCTATACCTACTTTGTTGAGGATTTTTATCAAGAATAGATACTGTATTTTGTCAAATGCATTTTCTGCATCTATTGAGGAGATCAAATGGTTCTTATCCTTCCTTTTATTAATGTGGTGTATCACATATATTGGTTTACAAATATTGAACTAAAATAAGCTTTCTTAAAAGGAAAAGCTTCAGACTTTCTGTAGGCAGCTTTGCTTCACTTCTCTGACAATTTTCTTTACTTGTTATATATTACAAGTATGACACAGATTTTTAATATAGTCTTTACAGTATACAAAACTGAAAAAGTTGACATGATAGCTTGAAATGTATCTACTTAAGCTATAATAATTCCAAGTGACTTAGTCTTTACCTGAAAGCAGAATCCTTGAGTTGAAAGCATGGACTATTGGGCTAGGAAGGCTGGGGTGAAATACCAGTTCTACTATTTCTTAGGTAAGTAATTAAGTTGCTATGTGCCTCAATTTCCTCATCTGAAATTTTTGACAATAATAGCATAATTATTATATCACAGAGTTACTGGGAGGATTGAATGAGTTAATAGATGAAAACAGCTAAAAAACAAAAGCTTAGTGTCCTTCATGTACTAATTATGTGTAAACAATAACCACCATTTTGTAGTATTCTCAAATTGATTGGAATGTTTACTATTTTGCAATATGCAAATTCTTATATATTTAAATAATCCATATGTTGGTCTATGATTCTCAGACACCAACTGTGTGTCCTACAATTCTTTTTTCTTTTTTTTTTGAGATTTTATTTGTTTGAGAGAGAGAGTGAGTGAGAGAGCGAGCATGAGTGAGCAGAGGGAGGAGAGGGAGAAGTAGGCTCCCCACTGAGCAGGGGGCCTTGATGTGGGGGTTAATCCCAGGACCCTGGGATCATGACCTGAGCCGAAGGTAGATGCTTAACGGACTGAGCCACCCAGGTGCCCCTACAATTCAATTCTGATACTAACTACTCAGAATTAGTGCAGACACCACAAATTAAGGGCTAAATCCCATAAGATTGCCTCCACTTTAGATGCCTGTTTCAAGTCTTAGGGACATACTTCTGATCCACTAGCTATAAATCAGGGATTCCCACAACCCCCTGCTAAGGTTCAATAATTTGCTAGAATGGCTCACCGATCTCAGAAAAACACTTTACTTACATTTACCAGTTTATTATAAAGGATACAAGTGAACAGCCAGATTAAGAGGTACATAGGACAAGGTCTGGAAGGGCCTCCATCATAGGAACCTCTGTCCCTGTGGAGTGGGGTGTGCACTGCAGGCGGATACATTCACCAACTTGGAAGCTTAGAAAATCTCATTGTTAAAAAAGCCTTTATAGTGTTCAATATCCAGCACCCCTTCTTCCTCCCTGGAGGTTAGAGAGTGGGTCCAAAACCAAAGGAAACAAAGGTTTCTACCCTTTGCTCTTTCAGGTGACCAGCCCCATCATGGGGCCACCTGGGGGCCCCACCCTGTTCCCTCATTAGCATAAATTCAGGTGTGACTGGAGGAGGCTTGTTATGATTAACGGAAGGCACTTCTGTCACTCAGGAAATCCAAGGGTTTTACGAGCTTCTTGCCAGGAAGGAGGAACAAAGCGCAGCTGTATTTTTATTGTACCACAGCTGGAAAGGAGAGAAAATGAATTAATTAACTGCTGTTATTTTATTTTTTTTAATTGCTGTTATTATTAAATCATCTTATCTCAAACTTTTCAGACGCAAAGACTATGACTTCAATTTCAATTCTCTACAGTATCAATCACTGTTCCAAATAAGTAATCAATTGATAACAGTAATACCTTGCTTTCATACAATGCTTCATAGCTTTACAAAGTCGTCTCAAATGTATTATCTTCTTCGAATCTCACACACTTGTGATGGTAAACATTTTACAGATGATCAAACTGAGGTCCTGATATGTTAAGTTACTTAGCCAGTAAACATATCTTAGAAGAATCAGAGATATAATACAAACTCAGTTCTTCTGATTTAAATTACAGCCTTTGTCCACTTTACCACAAAGGATACTAAACTGTAAGATAGGTGACTGGTTCTACCTGGCTTGGTCCTAAATCATTTAATTTCTCTGGGTCTTATTTTCTTCATCTGAGAAATGGATCATTAAATTCTCTTCTAGTTTTAAAATATCATTTAAGTGATATCATATCATTTAAAACATCATTAAAATATCATTTAAAATACAACAGTTGGCTTTTCCTTTGCACCAAAATGTCAACAGTGGAGATAGTCAGTAACCATATTTTCACTTTAGAAATGTTCCTAGAAAGCCACTAATTTAGGAAAGATACAACATTTAGTAACATTGGCAAATCCCACTGGTTTCCATTAAAAAAAAAGCAAACACCAAAGTTTCTAAGGAAAAGTATGTAATATACTTTACTAATTAATTCTGGTGAAGAGTAAGTAGAGATAATTTTGACTCCCATGACATCATATGTGTTAAAGAGTACTCCAAAAGTAGAGGGGATGTATTTGCGAAATGTTCTTGATTTCAGGAACATTTCAACCAGACATCTACTTCTTAGACCATTAACATTTCTCTCTTAGAAATTATTGGAATCTGCACAACTTTCTGCTTTTCTATTTCAGGATACGAAAAGCATGTGGGTAGGCTGGAATACTACTTCTTAACCCTCCACAGGAGAGCGTTATTATTGAATACATCAAGAAATAACAAGTCAGGCATTGGAGGGGAATTGTAGTAGGTGAATTCTACTGTTTTCTAGTACATTGAGATTCTACAACTTCACTGTTTACCCTACCCTAAAATTCATGGCTCCCAGTTATATGAGATGTCTATAACCCACTTTATAAAGCCTCTAAATTCAATATACTAAGTTAATTTGAAAAGAAGCCTACTCATCGCCACATTTGATAAAGTACTTTTTTTTCCTCCTTTCAAAAAAGTGTCTAGATGCAGTTGTTGTTTTTTTTTTTTAAAGATTTTATTTATTTATTTATTTGACAGAGATTGAGAGAGAGAGTGCACAAGGCAGAGTGGCAGGCAGAGGGAGAGGGAGCCCGAAGCAGGGTTCAATCCCAGGACCCCAGGATCATGACCTGAGCTGAAGGCAGCTGCTTAACCAACTGAGCCACCCAGGAGCCCCTAGATGCAAAGTTCTTATGTAATTACACAAAACAAATGCTTTGGAACACAAGGCCCAATCTGAAGCATTATAGGCCTCAAACATTTAATGTCACAAACTATTCATTTGCCTGCACTTTTGCAGATACATCACTGATCTGCAGTAATTACTCTTTGTAGCAGCGACATTTTGTAATCCTTTTTTGGATTGCTGTACTTAATCAAATATGTATTGAGTGCCTACTGTATGTCATGCACTATGCTAATCCTTTAGTTTCACACAATTCTTAAAAAAGGCCATTCACTGCATTTTGGTTAACTTTACCCTTTTGTAATGAAATAGAAGTCACATCCTTCATTTCTCAAGCAATAAAAACCTTGTTAATTCACTTTCTCAACTCCCAAGTTATAGAGATATCAAATACAAGAAATTTTTTTTTTACAACCTGTTTTCCAATGGAGAAAATAATGCAACTCTGTCGCACTGACATTAAAAGCAAAACAAAACAAAACAAAACAAAAAAACACCTTGGGGTGCCTGGGTGGCTCAGTCGGTTAAGCCTCTGCCCTTGGCTCAGGTCATGATCCCAGGGTACAGAGATGGAGCGGCATGGGACTCCCTGCTCAGTGGGGAGCCTGCTTCTCCCTCTGCCCCTTGCCGCACTCATGCTCTCACTCTTTCTCAAATAAATAAATAAAATCTTTTTTAAAAAATCTCAAAAGTACGGTTTACTTATAACTAGGAAGAATAAATACAGAAAGATTTCAACAGAGGAAAACTTACACACACTAAAATGAATTAGACTTTGTCCCATGAAGCAGACCAGCATCAAAAGGTCGAAGTTATAGGAAAGTAGATGTCAGCTCAAAACAAAATAATCCCCTCTTCTGAACATCTTTTCTAATAGTTAAAGCAGGTTTGAATACTGAAATAGCTCCTCTCATGACTACTTGGCTGGATTTTGTAAAGGAGACTGCAGCACTGAAGGGAAAGTTGAATTACTATATAAAGTACCTGTCAACATGGATTCCATTACTAACATTACCATTACCACTTCCTTAAACCCGACAAAACGAGTGACCATGAGTTCTTTCTGAATTCAAGAAGCAGGCAGGTCAAGGTTAGGATTCCTGCTTTTTCACTTTTCAGTATGACACAGCCCTTGAAAAGAGCTCGCAATGATCTGCTGTCCAGATAAATTTGGACGAATCTCCTGCAGGACCTCCCATTAAGAAAACGAACATTTCTATCCTGGAATGTTCCTTTTTTTTTTTTGGCAAGGAGGGACAGAGAATTAGGACTCGGAGGATAGAGATGTTCTTAAAGGCGGCGCACTCTCAGGAGAGGAAGTGGGGAGAGCAGTTCCAAGTGAGATCCTACACTGCGTGGAACGTGGAAGGGAAAGGAGGGGTCGGGGTGGACGGAGTGAAGAGTAGAGAACAGAGAGCCTGCCGGCGTCTCGGATAATGCCTGGTGATGGGGCGGGGTGTGTTCACAGCGGAGGGAACCCAGCGGCTCCCGGGCACAAGGGTTGGAGAAGCCGAAAGGCCCCGGCGCCGGACACCACGCATGCGCGGGCCCGGAGCCGCGGCCGCCTGCTCCGCGCGGCCGTCACCGTCTAGGTCAACCGCCCGGGTCTTGCCTGGCACCGGACTGCGGGCGCCTCCCGCCCCAGCGAGGCGGCCCGACTCACTCTCTTCTCCTTCCCGCCCAGAACCCGGCGGCCAGGACAGGCCCGCGGTGGCCGCGACGCCGGCGTCGACGGCGGCTGCGACGGTCTTTGGGAGCGCGTGAGGCTCCGGGGTCGCTGCGGCGATTGGCCGGCCGCGGCGCCCGCTCCCATAATGCAGCGCATGGCGCGTCATTGAAGAGAGACCATGATGGCGGCGGCGCTTGGGCCCCCAGAAGTGATCGCTCAGCTGGAGAACGCGGCCAAAGTTTTGATGGTGAGTACACCGCGACACTCGCACCCCAGCATCTGCGGGACTCTGGCTGGCCCTGCCGTGCTAGGCCTTCCCGCCCGCTGGGCTGGCGACCGGCAGGGGCCTCCAGGGAGCCTTGGAAGTGGAGGAGGTGGCGGTGGCGTGGCGCAGGATTCTTCATCCTACTTTCCTTCTGCCTTCGTTCCCCCCTCTTCGTGGGCTGTCCGCTCCCCCTAGGTGTCTGGCACTCCAGCCGGACGACGGAATATGGTGCTGAAGGAAAGAGGGTTTCCTGTGCCACGGTCTTCACCGTACACCCTGCCCGGCAGACTAGGTCGAGAGCAAGGTGCGGGGAGTGAGGTCCGGGTCATCCCCGCAGGGCTTTGGTCGGGGGCAGTGTGTACGCCGCTGGGGAGTTGGTACCAGGAAGATGGCCTAGCCCAGATGCTGTTAGCTACCCTTGTTCCCTTGGAGCACGCGGGTCCTCAAGCTCTTTCTCTGACCTGCAGCCATCTCTGGGGTAACCGCAGCCGCCAGCACGTGGAAGGACCGGCAGGAGGGAGGGAGGGGAATCTTTGGGACCAAGGTCACTGGGGCAAAACTTTATTAAGCTCCAAGCTCCCTGTGGGTCGCGCATTAAGGAGTGCTGAATCTAAGGTGCTCGTTGACTTCATTCTTAACCCTGTATGGTAAACAGTTTGATCAGTATGTTGTTTACCCAGTAAACTGTGTTTGTATTTTCTGGCTCAGTCTTGTTTTTGTAAATTTTGATTTCCGTGTTTGTAGATGTTTTTTTGGAAGTTGGAGGCTCGGTTGATTGCTTGAATTGATCCAGCCTTTCTAAGAATCGAATACAGCTAGCTTCTTGGGTTTTTTGTTTTGTTTTTGTTTTTTTGACTTTTCTTTCTGGTTCGGTGCTTGGATTATATGTTCGAGCATCGCGTTTAAAAGTATTTGAACTGATTCTAGCCTAGTTTGTAGTTCCACTTATCAAGTTTTGTTTTCACACACAACACCAGATAGCTCATGAAATTTAACGAAATTGGGAAGTCTAATAAAAAGCAGGGTTTACTTGCTTCATTATGAGCAAAGCTAAGCAAATCATTTTGTCACAAAACTGAGTAAAGTTTTCAGACTCTTCCAAGTTAAGTCCAGAAAAAACTAGCTAGTATTCTCCTTAATACAGGTTCTTAAAATCCCTGAGGTGGTGTTTCCTGAAATATCTGAAACATTTCTAGGAGCCAGGGACCCTGTTTTCATTAGACTCTGGAAGGAGTATGTGACCCCAAAAAACACTGCCTTAGTTCTTAAATTGATAAGATAAAATTAGTGTTTTTTGTTACCAGCCTTAATATTAATTAGCGCTTGTGTTTGCCAGTACCAGTACCGTCCCTCTTCCCTGGCAAAGCTGGTTTTATCGTCTGTAAGGGAGTAGCTGAGAAGAATAGCAGTAAGTACTGTTTATTGAGTGCATACTACATCCAGATACTGTGTGTGATGGTTTACATACTTTATTAATTCTTGCAGCAGCTTTACAAGGTTGAGAGAGAGTTTAAGTGGCCTGGGTTACATAATTACTAAGTTGATGATTTAGGTTCAGAACTCAGATCTGTCTGGCCCTAAAGTTGGGTCCCTTTCCGCTCTACCTCACCACCTCTTACATATGTTGTGTAGATACCCATTTATATACTTTTTTTTTTAAGATTTTATTTATTTATTTGACAGAGATAGAGACAGCCAGCGAGAGAGGGAACACAAGCAGGGGGAGTGTGAGAGGAAGAAGCAGGCTCATAGCGGAGGAGCCTGATGTGGGGCTCGATCCCAGAACACTAGGATCACACCCTGAGCCGAAGGCAGACGCTTAACCGCTGTGCCACCCAGGCGCCCCTCGTTTACATACTTCTAAATCTTTCCAGAGAATAGTACTGAAAAAAAATGTTATTTTAATAACATTAATTTAATTAATTTAATAACATTAATTAATAGGAAATTTGTTTTTGGAAGTTTCCACTTACTGTTCACAAATGTGGACCACAAATGTGTAAGAGTAACAATTACTGCATTATTTGTCGTTTGAAAGCTGTATTCCAATTTATTATTAGAAATAACAGCTCACATTTATTAAGTGCTTACTATGTGTGAGGCAGTATGCCAGTTGCTTTATGTATGTTACCTTATTTAATTCTTACTATGAGGTGGTTATTATTGCTTTCATTTTCATTTGATAGACTAAGAAACTGAAACATGTAGATGCTAAGTAATTTACCCAAATTTGCAAGGAAAGTGGTAGAGTGGGGACGCCAACTCAAATTTGTGTGTTACCAGTTTGTGACTCTTAACCTAAAGGGTAGTGGGACTAGAAAGCAAGTAAATTAGTTCATTTGAAAATAGTTAAGACTGTTAAATCTTCAACTGTTAAGCATTAGAATATTTTTAAAATGGACGAATGATTTTAGCATTATCCATCTGTGGGTCAGATGGATATCCATCTGAGGAAATCTCGTTTATAGGAAATTGCTATATATTTTAGTTGCTAATATGTTTTGGGACTCAAAGTAATTAATGATGTCTTTTACAATCATTTTGTTTAATTTTTCCATTTGGTATCCATATATTTCTTTTATGAAATTTGGCATAGAGTTTTAGTGTGCAAAATAATCTCAAGACATCTTTTAGTACAGAGGTCTTAGTGCACAATGGATATCAGAAGGAAATTCTAAGCAAATTTTTTGGTGCAAACATACATTTTTGGTAATACGGTTTATAGCTTTTATCAGCGTTTCTAAGGAAATTGAGACCCTGAAAAATAAGAACCTGGTCTAAGCATTCTCCCTTCCATTCTGCAGATGGGGAAACTGAGGTTCAAAGAGGTAGAAGTGACTTGCCGAAGGTAGGTCACAGAACAGATTAGTGAGAAGAGCGATCCAGAACCTAGATCACCAGACTCCTATTTTGGAACTTAAAAAAATTTTTTACTAAGCCATGTTGCTTCTCAGAGTCACCATATTATAATACCATAAATGCTAATGTTTTATTGCTTGATGGGAAATTTTGAAATGTGTTTTTGGATATTGCAGTTATTTCACTGTAGATATCCATATTCAGTCTTATTTAGGTTATTGGATAAGCTGCCGAATAGTGTATTAGACCTTTAGAATGAAAAAGATATTTATTGATTTTATAGATCTCAACATAAATAGTGATTCTCCCCCCACTTCAAGTAGTAACAGGAGTATTTTCTGTAGATGCTTGCACATACTGCTTAGTCTTCTGATTCAAGACAGTGAGGTTACTTTCTAGAAAATAAATTTGAAGGTGAACAAACTAGAATGCGGATGGACTTTTGTAGGTTAGCAGCTGTGCAAGTGAAGTTATCTATTCTGAAAGCATTGTGCAGATGGAAAATTATCTAAATAGGTCCTGAACATTTCTTCTGCAAAAAAAGATTCCAGTTACTGACTTTTGCTTAAGATACCTAACCCTAAATTTTTGAGAGTATATTAAATATATACTAGAGTAAGTAAAGTTGACCACACTTCAGTGCAAACATTCTTATCAGTGAGAGTCTTCTCCCTGACTCTCTGAGTCTTCTCTCTGACTGCATGAATTTAGCAGGTTATAGACCTGAAAATTTGGTGTTGTGGACACATTTCCTGTTATTTAAAATTATAGCAGTAATACTGGAACATACTATTTTGAAGTATAGCAACAGCATACAAATTACACAGAATAAGAAGTGAATCTCCCTCTTCTTCCTTTCCCCACTCTCAGTCCCTCCTCCCTAAGCAATCCATATTAAGTTTGAATATACCTTTTTTCCTGTGCTTTTTTAATACTCATTATATAGTTTTTTTTACATTAATGAGAATACTGTAAATATCCTTAATTTAAAAAATCTTGCAGATACCTTTCTGAATAGTAAGAAGTTCAAGCTTTGCAGAAAGAGGTATGGGGAAAGTAAAAGTTCCCTCAGCTCCCATTGCCTTTTCAGACAAGAATATTTATTGAGTACACATATTAAAAATCTCTAAGTGGGGCACCTGGGTGGCACAGTCAGTTAAGCATCCCACTCTTGATTTTGGCTCAGGTCATGATCTCAGGGTCGTGAGATGGAGCCCTGAGTTGGTCTCTGTGCTCAGCGCGGAGCCTGCTTGAGGTTCTCTCTCTCTGCCCTGCTTGTGTGTGTGTGTGTGTGTGTGTGTGTGTGTGTGTGGGTGGGTGCATGCACTCTCTCTCTCTCAAATAAATCTAAAAAATTCTCTAGGTGTATAAGGGTGTACATACATGATTTTTATTTTTTTTTTACTTTTTCATTTGTTTGGTTTCTTTTTTACCATGTAAATATTTATTTGTGGATAATGTTATAAATCAGTAGGACCAGCACAAAACTAACACAGCCTCTACAATGCTGAGAGCAATTTTACGTTTATAAACACATCCAACATAGAGAGTACGTAGGGCTGGTAGGCCCCAGGGTTAACAAAACTATATCTGAACTTCACAGAGATGGTCCTTCCCTCGCAGACGAAGGGGTGACAGGGACCTTGTTCTGAGACTGCATAACTGCTCCCGCCCTGAAGAAGTACACACATAATTTTTAAAGTGTGTTTTTTTACATCAATAAAATTGTATAATCCATATCTTCCTATGCTTTTCTTTATTTACCTCCTTGTGGATGAATTGTAAAGGAAGTTTGTTTCCGTTTTGTGTGTGTGTGTGAATAGATACAAAATGTAGGATGTGTTTTGATTTTAGAGACATCATAATGGAAAGGTTTAGTGTTCTTTTAGTATTAGTATTGTTTGTTTGAACAGTAAACCTGAAAAATGCTTTATTTTCTTGAATTTGCTTGGGTTTATTTTCCTGGCTTGCTTGAATTGTTAGGGATTGTCCTTTGTGAGTGTGTGTAGTGCAGAGTACATATGTTAACTGATACTTCACAGAAAAATAATTTACTATAATTGTTTTTTAAAACCAAAATGGATTTAATAAATGTAAATGCAGCTTTAATGAGAGAGATTTATTATTGGTTTTCATGGTTTTTATTGTAGTGGAATCTGGTTACTCTTTTGAAAGCATCTGCAAAATCGTAGTGAGATACAAAAAATTTTTATTTCATTCTCACATCAATCCTGTGAAGTAAATAGAACAGATAATAAACTTTATAAAGAAAATCTGAGATTCAGAGATGGTAAGTGATTTGCCTGTGGTCCCATAGCTGGTTTGGATTTGTAGTTAAGTCTGGCTGTTCATTCATTCTGGCTGTTCATTTCTTCTGTATATATTTGCTAGGCATAATGCTATGTATGCTAAGGAGATAGGAGAAAGACCTTGTTTTCAAGGAAAGCATAGTCTAATGGGGGAGAAAGGCAAAACTATTAGCAGTTGTTAGGTAACATAATGCAAGTATATGCTAGTGCTCTGAGAATACAGAGGAGGGACATCTATCTCAGACTGAGTTGGGGACCTAGAAAGGCCTCCTTGGAACAGGCGATCCTTAACCTAAGTAGTCAATGAAGAACAAGTTGGAGTTTTCCATTGGGTGAGGGGTATTCCAGTTAGAGGGATATATTTGTATGAAGGCCTGAGAGAACTGAATACCATATGCTTGGGGAGTATTTGAGTATTTATTCATTTAAGATTTATTTATTTTAGAGAGAGCATGAGTGGGGGGAGGGGCAGAAGGAGAGAAGTGCAGTCCCTGCTGAGCATGGAGCCCAGTGAGGCAGGGCTCAATCCCATGACCCCAAGATCATGATCTGAGCCGAAAACAAGAGTAGGATGCTCAACTGATTGAGCCACCCAGGCATCCCTTGTGCATTTATTTAGTAGATATTTCCTGAGCCCCTCCTATGTATACGGTACAGTATGTTTATTTTTTTGTAATCAATAATGAACATCATAAATTTAAGAATTTTTATTGTAGCATTTACTTTTCTTATTGGAAAGATGCATTATATTGAGTAAGTATTTTTCTTTCTATCTTTTTTTTTTTTTTAAGATTTTATTTATTTGAGAGAGAGAGAGATAGCGGAGAGAGCATGAGCAGGGAGGAGAGGGAGAAGCAGGCTCTCCACTGAGCAGGGAGCCTGACGCTGGGCTCGATCCCAGTACATGAGGATCATGACCTGAGCCTAAGGCAGGCGCTTAACCAACTGAGCCACCCAGACGCCCCCGTTTTTATTTATTTCAATTTTGCCTTTTGTCTCTGTTGTGACACTAGATATTAGAATAGTGGCACTAAGAATTTTTTTCCAAAAACTAGTTAGTGGAGAATTTTTAATTAAAGCCCAATTAAATGTGTGTTTTGCAGGTGGACTTGTGTCATACTCCACTAATTGGAACATAGCCAGTGATCCAGAGAAATGTGAAAAGACCTTTGAAATTATCCATAGAGACCCAAAAGGCAGTTGATAAAATATAACAGCCTTTTATGGTTAAAAATTCAATAAACTAGGAATTGACTTAAAAAATACAATAAAGTTCTTTCAAACCACTAGTAAATGGTGATATTCTTAAGAGTAAAGTAGGGAGTCATAATATAATTACTACTTAACACTTGGTGGGCCTAGCTGATACAGTAAGATAAGAAAAAGGAGTAAGTGCAAATATTGGAAAGAAAGGTAAAGAAGATGATTATTCACAGGTGATATCCAGAAAAAGAAATCCAAGGAAATTAAACTAATAGAACTACTGTTAGAATAGTGAGACGTCTGGGTGGCTCAGTCAGTAAAGCGGCTGCCTTCAGCCCAGGTCATGATCCCAGGTTCCTGGATCAAGTTCCATAATAGGCTCCTTGCCCAGTGGGGAGCCTGCTTCTCCCTCTGCCCGCTCTGCCTCCCACTCCCCCTGCTTGTGCATGCGCCCTTTCTCTGACAAATAAATAAAATCTTAAAAAAAAAAAAAAAGAACTATTAGAACAGTTATTTGGTAACGTGGCCAGATATAAGACAAATAAACCAATTGTGAGATTTCCTTTTTATCAACAATGATCAAGTTAAAATCGGAAAAAAAAGACCTTATTCCTTCAGTTATAAAAACTGTAGGAATATATTATAGGACACTATTAAACATGTATCTTTTTATGAAGAAAACTATAGCTTATTTGAAGAATACAAAAGGAAATCTGAATTAGATGAAGGCTGTGTTCCTCAATTCAAAGAATTAATTTGGTAAGGTGGCAATTCCTCTGTCATTAATTTATAAATTGAATGTAATGTCAAAATTTTTCTTGCCGCCTCACCCTTTTTTGAGGTGGGAGAAAAATGTGACTAATTAATTAGAAAATATATCTGGAAGAATGGTTATATGAGAATAACAGCATTTTTTAAACAGGAAAATGAAGGGTTCAGGGGACGATGTACAGTTGTTAAAATTTATTCAAAAGCTACATAATTGAGGGGCACGTGGCTGGCTCAATCAATGGAGTCTGTGACTCTTAATCTCAAACCCACGTTGGATGTAGAGATTACATAAGAATAAAATCTGTAAGAAAATAAGCAAAATAAACAATTAAAACTTTTTAGAAAGCTACAGTAATTGAAACATTGTAGTGCTGGCATGAGAAAAGAATAGAAAATTAAAAGAATGGTCCAAAAACAGAACTTTGATTAAAATGATATTTCACATTGTGAAAGTAACAGATAATGGAAAAACAGACTATGCTTTACTGCTAGCGGAGGTATAAAAAGTTACAACTTTTTCGTAGATAGTTGGTGATATGTTAGCCTCTGGAACTCAAGAAATGTGGGTCTAATATATGGTAGTTTTTTTTTTTTTTTATGAAAAGATCAAAATGGACATGGAAAGAACCTCAAACTGAGGGTAAAAAGTGAAGGACAGAATATATGATAATTGTTTTTGCTTTCTAAATAAAAAAATCTCTGCATTTATTTGTATATGTATAGAAACAGAATTGGAAGATACACACTAAACTTTTAAGAATGGGTATCTAGAGAATGGGATTGGAAGTGGAAAGATTCCTTTCTACATTTTAATATAGTTTGAATTTTTTACAATACAAAACATTGAATCACACATAATTAATATGTCATTCTGATAAACTTGAATGTTGCAGGTATTTTTAAAATCTATGATTACTTTCTTGACTATTTTATATTTATCTCAAAGAAAATTAAAAGCTATCTGATGGCTGGGGCTGAATAAAAATTACATTTGTAAGTCTAAGTCAGGTCCCATTTCTGCAGTTTTCTTTAATCAGTGCTAGTTAAGCATAATCTTGCTAGCAAATAAAAGGAAAAGTATTTTGAGAAAGAGCTATTAGAAAACCAATAAACTTTATTTTGGAGAAGGGATATGGATTTATTCTCAGGCCAAGTTCTATTCACTTATAATTGTGGGAAAAATTAGGCCCACTATAAAATGACAAAGAGAATATTCTAGAGTAGGGGCTTTCAAAGTTTAGAAGGTGCATAATCATTCTTAGGGTGGTTTTTAAAACTGTAGAATGCTGATTTACTAGGCTGTGTCTCATTTCATTCTCCCATCTTTATTGGCTTCCATAATAGAGTTCTGAAAGCTCAGCGTGGTTGTTGGCCCCTGCCTCATATTCCAGCCATAAGCCAGTTCCTGTCTACTTTCTTTGTTTCCAAGCCAGGGCTGGCTACATAATTTGTGGGGCCTCATGGAAATGAAAATATGGGGCTCCTTGTTGAAAAAGCAGGAAAAAGGTACCATTAAAGTCTTTAAAATATAAATATTTTTCCTTTATATTTTATACTTACAGAAATATAATAGGAGTAATAATGCTTTCTGGGTAAGAGCAAACATAAATTGTAAAAGAGTATGTTAGTATAATTTTACATAATAAAGAACATTTTATGTGGAATCTTGATTGGTCATAAGATATTTTTGGCTTTTCTACAAATTCATTAGGTCATCAAAATTTTTACTTTTAGCCAGTTCATTTTCAGTTGGTATAATTGAAAGTGATGTCAGTTGCTCTTGGCAAATGCAAGATTGTAAATTTTTTATAATTATTTTGAGTAGGATCTTTCTACTGATGCAGCTATTACTAGAGTTATATTTTATAGGCTGTGACAACTTTGGGATACATTTCTGATTAATTATTTACTAATACTAATTTTAGAGCTGGTGATTCTTACAGAACTTTTTTTTAAAGACTTCATACTGAATTTAGTTTTAGCTGTAACTTTATACAGTATTTTAATGTTTCTTCTGACAGTTCTTGTTACTTGTAGAGTTCATAGAAGAAACCAAAAGTAGCTTGCTTAATGATTTATGTATGATTAAATTTACATACAATTAAAGATGTGTTTTTATGCATTCTGCCATTGTGTCTTCAGTTATAAAAGAAAAATAAAATTGTTTTTCTGATTAATAAATGGTCTGTCCAGAGCTTTTATACTAAAATAGTATCTTTTCTGTTGAATACAGTGATTTTTTAATTTAATTTTTATTTTTATTTCCAAGCCTGGAGATACTTGCTTTGCTGTAGAAGTTTTGAAAACCAGAGACTCTAAACTCTGAAGAATTCTAATAATTCCCTGAAATGCTTTATGGCAGCGTCTATTTGTACAATTTTCTTCTGTAATTTACTGACAAAGTTTACTACTTGAGTTCTTGTCACAGTGCTTAGACTGGAAAGTTAATGTTTCTGCAGGGGCCTCAGGGACAGGATTGGGGCATGAGCAGTCAAGGTGGCTTCCCATGGGAGGTCCTGGAGCTGCCGCTAGTTGGGCCCAGCTTTGACCAAAGCCACCTTGGGTCTCGTAGCACCCCAGACGACCTTGAGGCACATGCATGTGTCCCTGGCCACCATCCTGTCTTCGCAGCTCCTATACATGCTCCCTTGTCCCATTGGGCTTCACCTGCAAAACTTAAGTTCAAAAATAAAATTATTAAGAATTTCAAAATGGTAAAACAGCGTATCACATTAAGCATGGGGCCCTTTAGAGAGTTGGGCCCTATGACACTGCACAGGGCGCACACTCTTGAAGGTGGCTTTAGGCTATAGCTTGCCGGGCTTCAGTCCATTACATTTGAGAAGCTCCCTCCTTCTGGAACCTTATGTGTATGCATTCCCTTGGCTTGGAACACCATTCTCCCCTTTCAGCCTACTTAACGTTTAATTCTTCAGATCTTAATGTAGTTTTTACTTTATTAGAGAAGCCTGACCACTCTTACTTAGGTTAAATTGTTTTTTCATAGCATCATCTACTTTAGCAATATATACCTGCCATTTTATTTTATTTATTTGATTATACGATTGATTCATCTACTGGCTTGTAAGTTCCGTGAGAACAGGGGTTCTGTTTGTTTTTGCTTGTCATTGACTCGTGTCTGAAGCATGTAGCACATTGCCTGGCATATAGTAGGCATTTGGTAGTTATTTATGGACTGAAATATATGAACAGATTACTGTAGGGGAAGGCCTCTAGAGTATGATGGTAGGTTTCAGAGACCGATTACGCAGGTTTGAATTGAGGTTTTATTACTGCTTGCTTTTTTGCAAGGCTTTGAGTAAGTTTTTATCTTTTCAGCTTCTTAGAACCCTTTTTCTATTGCTTTTTCTCTGTCTCAGCCACACCATCTTTCTCTTCAGTCTTTCACTTTCCTGTTCTTCATCCTGCCCCAGGACCTTTCATATACTTTCCCCTCTGCCTAGAATGTTCTTCACTTTCACCTAATCCTTCAGGTCTCTCCACAGTCACTTTGAGGAAAGCCTTCCCTAGCTTCCCTGAAAGGTGAGATTCATCTGTCCTACACTTAGATAACTATGTAGTTCTTTTGTAACACCTACCATATTTGAAATTTTACATTTATTTGTGTGATTAACGAATAAATGTTGGTCTCCCTTGCTAAACTCTAATATGTATTAGTTCAAGGACCTTGTTTTTGCACATAGTATTTGCTCAGTAATATTTGTTGAATGAAAAAAATGCACGAATAAATGAGGAAAGGAGTACTACGAGAAGAGCCTAGGGAAATAGGCAGACGCTGGGTTATCTTAAGGCCTTATTTGCCACAAAATTTAGCTTGAATTTACCCAGTAGTGATGACTTCACAGACCTGTGATTCGATGTGTGAAAATCTGATTGAGGGAAGCAAAATGCAAGGTAAGAAGACCAGTTAGGAGGCTGTTGAAGTTGTTCAGCAAAGAACTGATGAAATTCTGAACAAAATTAGGGTAGGGGGGATAAATTAATATTAAAAAAATTTTTTTAATGCCACAGTGATTCTTATGGGAAAGGAGAATGAATACATATTTGGGGGAAGCTGGGAATGCCTTACAATGGCTTGTAGAAGCTCAAAATTTCTCAACTTTTTCCTTAAAAGTTAATGGAAATGACATTCTAATTTGTAATATATCCACTTTTTAATATAAAATTATTTCACCCCAGTCTTTGAATAAGATTAATAATGTTAGAAAGCTGGTCTGTCTTTATCCTGTGGTTTTGTGGCGGGGGTTAGAGAACTAATTAGAAAACAGCAGTAGTATGATAGTGAGCTACTCAGATGAGATATTAGAAAAATCACCCTGTTGCTTATGTTAGTAAGCACACATGGAAAATTATTGAAATTTAGAAAGTGAAAGGCAGTATAACACAGAGACTCTAGAGCCAGACTATTTGAATTCTTCTTGGCTTCTGACTAGCTGTGTGACATTTGGCAAGTTGTGTAACCTCCGTGTGTCTGTTTCTTCATCTGTACAATAGAAAAATAATAGTACCTATCTCATGTAGTTAAAGATCAAATGATTTCATTTACATTAAAAGAAAGTGTTTAGCATAGTGCTTGGGACATGGGAAGTGCTCTATAAATGTTAGTTGTTATTTTGTACTTTAATATATAACATTGCATCAAAGCACATAAATCAAGGCAACCTTAGAATAAGCACTCAATAAATATTTGTTGAGTTAATTAAATTTCTTGTAGAGTAGTGCTGATAGAACTTTCTGGTTGATGGAAATGTTTTATATCCACACTCTCCGGTATAGTAGCTGGTAGCAACGTGTGGCTATTGAGCGCTTGAAATGGGCTAGTGCAGTGGAGCAACTAAAATTTTAATTAATTATGGGGCGCCTGGGTGGCACAGTCGTTAAGCGTCTGCCTTTGGCTCAGGGCGTGATCCCAGCGTTCTGGGATCGAGTCCCACATCAGGCTCCTCCGGTAGGAGCCTGCTTCTTCCTCTCCCACTCCCCCTGCTTGTGTTCCCTCTCTCACTGGCTCTCTCTCTCTCTCTGTCAAATAAATAAATAAAATCTTTAAAAAATTACTTAAAATTTTAATTAATTAAATAGCCACATGTGGGTGGTGGCTGCCATTTTGGGCAGCATAGATCTAGAGTATGGCTATATGTTTCTTTGCAGTCATCTTCTGATTGGTGAATATCGATTCCAGATTTCAAATAATTCTTAGATTCTGTGATTACTTCTGGTTGTTGCATTTCCACTGTTAAAATGCCGAATGTACTAATTTAGATAGCAACTGCTGCATCTTTAAAAGATTTTACCTTGGGGCGCCTGGGTGGCTCAGTCGGTTAGTTGTCTGCCTTTGGCTCAGGTTGTGATCCCAGGGTCTAGGAATCGAGCCCTGCTTCAAGCTCTGCATTGGGTTCCCTGCTCAGTGGGGAGCCTGCTTCTCCCTTCCCTTCTGCCTGCAGCTCCCCCTGCTGGTGCGCTTGCTCTCTCTCTGTCAAATAAAATAAAATCTTTAAAAAAAAATACAGATTTTACTTTGTTATTCTGATTCTTGCACCAGAGTCATCAAAATACATACTTGTGGAAACATTGGTGGCACATAACATTGATGAAGAGAAGATGGCCAAATTCTTTGCTTCATAATCAATTTCCTTTTTAGGTTTATAAACACCAATTAGAATGATGAAGATAATGAATTTTTCATCACTTTTCTATCCACACCTGCCTTTTAATATTTGTCCACTTATGAACAATTAGGTTCGTTTTTTTTTTTCACATACCTCATAAAAAAGTAAGAATAAAAAACAGTGTCACATATCCTCTTAGTAAAAAAGTTGATCCAGGTTCTTGTTACAGAATACTGGGTAATGAGGTAATTCTTGTGTAATGACTGACAGGATGAGAATACCATCATTTCATTTTGTCCTGGGAAGTATATAGTTTATTCATTGATTCTTGTGTTTGAGAAAACTAGGGTAAGGTTTCTCATCCTTGCCACTGTTGACATTATTGTGGTCTGACGTGTGTGTCGTGGGATGTTTAGCAGCATCTTTACCCTTAATCCACTAGTTACTAGTAGCACTTCCCAGTTGTGGCAACCAAAAATGTCTCTAGACACTGCCAGACATCCCCTGGGGGATCAAAATTGCCTCAGTTGAGAGCCAGTGATCTAGAATGTCATCATCTGTAGACGCAGAGTCTAAGGTTACATTTATATGATCAATTTCATCATTATAGAGTCTGTCCCTTAGAATTTTCTGCTGTGATAGGATTTGCTTTGCTGTCTAATGTGCTAGCCACTAGCAACATTTAGCACTTGAAATGCGGCTAGTGCAACTGAGTAACTAAATTTTTAATTTAATTTAAACTAATTTAAACAGCCATATGTGGCTGGTGGCTACTGTATTGAACAGTGCAGGTCTGGAGTGCTGTTCTTTTGTCTTTGTGCATTGTCTTCTGATTCACCTCATAATGGTGCCTTGTCCATTTTCTTTCTTATAGGTAGAAATTTAAAAATTCTGAATTCTCAGCACTATTGAATGAAACCTTAAAAAAAAAAGACTTAAGAATATGGTGTCCATATTTCTTTTATATGTTCTTGAAAGGTCGTGCTATATTTTGAGCAATGTAGTAAAAGAAAAATTGAGGCTAATGTAATAATGTTGATTTATTTTGCTATTGCATTACTTTTCTAGGTGATTTCATCATTTCTTATTTTTTAATTTTGTTGTTAGTTTAGTCTTAGCATAGTTGGAATAGTTGATGAGTTCTGATGAAATAGTCCTTAGAATGGTGAAATGGTAAAATGTCTCAAGATATAAAAAAATATTAAGATCCTATTGTGAATCTTAGACTTATAAAAGGAGTCTGGTGGGTTCATAAATGACTTCAAATTAGAATGAGTTTTATTATTATTATTTTTTAAGATTTTATTTATTTATTTGACAGAGATAGAGACAGCCAGCGAGAGAGGGAACACAAGCAGGGGGAGTGGGAGAGGAAGAAGCAGGCTCATAGGGGAGGAACCTGATGCGGGGCTTGATCCCAGAATGCCGGGATCACTCCCTGAGCCGAAGGCAGATGCTTAACGACTGCGCCACCCAGGCGCCCCTATTCTGTTTTTTAAAAAGTAAAATTTTCGGGGTGCCTGGGTGGCACAGCCGTTAAGCGTCTGTCTTCGGCTCGGGGCGTGATCCTGGCGTTTTGGGATTGAGCCCCACGTCCGGCTCCTCCGCTGAGAGCCTGCTTCTTCCTCTTCCACTCCCCCTGCTTGTGTTACCTCTCTCCTTGGCTGTCTCTCTGTCAATTAAATAAATAAAAGCTTTAAAAAAAATTTTTTTTAAAAGTAAAATTTTCTCTTTACTCTTTGAAATACCTCTAAGAAAAAAACAAAAATTAGGGCGCCTGGGTGGCTCAGTCGGTTAAGTGGAGGACTTTTGATTTCGGTCAGGTTATGATCTCAGTCCTGGGATCTAGCCTGCATGGGGTCCTTGCTGATCATGGAACCTGCTTAAGATTCTCTCTTTCCCTCTCCCTCTGCTCCTCCCCACCAGGCATGCACACACTCTCTCTCCTTCCTTCTCTAAAAAAGAAAGAAAGAAAGAAAGAAAGAAAGAAAGAAAGAAAGAAAGAGAAAGAACAAATCACAAAATATCAAGCATTACACATAGTTTTTTTTTTTTTTAACTTGCTTATTAAAGGAAAAAAAAAAAAAACTCCAAAAATTGAGTCCACTGGACCCTGATGGTATACTGACACTTGTGGATAGTTTAAGGGAATGCCTTTTTTTTTTTTTTTTTAAGATTTTATTTATTTATTTGACAGAGATAGAGACAGCCAGCGAGAGAGGGAACACAAGCAGGGAGAGTGGGAGAGGAAGAAGCAGGCTCATAGTGGAGGAGCCTGATGTGGGGCTCGATCCCATAACGCCGGGATCACACCCTGAGCCGAAGGCAAACGCTTAACCGCTGTGCCACCCAGGCGCCCCTAAGGGAATGCCTTTATTGTCTCAACATTATTGTGATGTTTGCTATGGTTTTTTTTGTGAATTCTTTTTACCTTGTTAAGGAAGTTTCTATTTATTCCTACTTTGTTGAAATTTTAGTCATGTTTCTGCGTTTTTTGTGATAAATACCTTTCTCCTTTAATATGTTAATGTGGTGAAAGACATTAGTTTTCTAATGTTAACCCAGCTTTGCATTCCTGGGATAAACTAAGTTGGTCACAGTATACATTATTATTTTTATTAAAAAAAAATCAGTTGTTGTATTTGGTCTGTGAACTGTCTTAAGATGTTTCCTTCTCTGTTTATAAGTAAGATTGGCCTGTAAGTTTCTTTTCTTATACTGTTCTCATCTGGTTTTGGTATCAGCATATTTGTGATGATATGCTGACTTCCTAAAATAGGTTGAAGAGTGTTCATCTTTTGTATTCTCTTGAAATCTGTGTAGGATTAGAATGATTTATTCCCTGCTGTTTGGTAAAATCTGGATCGGGGGCTTAAAGGAAAAAAAATATTTAAGCCGATTCAGTTTATTTAATAGTTGCAGGACTGTTTAAGTTTTCCGTTTCTTCTTAAGTTAGTTTTATTTTATTTTTCTAAGAATTTGTCCATATCACATAAGTTTTTAAGTTTATCGCCATAATGTTGTTTGTTACTCCTTCAGTATCTTTTTACTATTCAAGACCTATGTAGTTACAGTTTCTTTAATCTTGCCTGCTTAAATTCTGTGTCTCTTCACCCTTCTTGCAGTTTTATCACTTATATTAGTCATTCCAAAGAAGGAACTTTTGGCTTTTTTTCGTTTATATTTATTGTATATGTAATTTCTGTTTCATCATTTTCTGCTCTTTATTATTTCCTTCATTCTATTTTCTTTGTGTAGGTGCTATTTTTCTGAGTTCTTAGGTTAAAAGTTTTGCTTATTTGTTTTAACCTTCTTAAATTTCTAATGTAAGCATTGAAGGCTATGCATTTTTCTCTTCTACTCACCTTGCTTATCACAGACTTTTGATACGAAGTATTTTGGGTCAGTGTTTTCTATTATCGTTTCTTTTTTCATCCTTGAATTTTTCTTTTTCTTTTTTTTCTTCTAAGGATTTATTTATTTATTTGAGGGGTTTGGGGTGGGTGCAGAAGGAGAGGAAGAATCCTCAAGCAGACTCCTGGCTGAGTGGGGAGTCTGTTGGGGGCTTGATCCCAGGACCCTGAGATCATGACCTGAGCCAAAATCAAGAGTCAGTCACTTAACTGACTGCTTCACCAGGTGCCCCATCTTTGAATTTTTCTAGGTTTTGTTTTTAGTCAGATTCTGAGTTAATTGCTTTGTGAGAATGTGTTATATATATATCAGTTATTTAAAACTTGTTTGAATATGCCTTATGGCCTAGTATGTTGTCAGTTTTTATTCAGTGTGTATTTGAAAAGACTGTGATATTCAGTTAAAGGGGCAAGGTATTTATGCCTCTTAAATTAAGCTTGTTAAATCTTTTGTCTCCATAAGCTAGCAGTTACGGACAGAGATATATTAGTGGATTTGTTGGTAGTTCTGTCATTTTTGTTTTGTATATATTGGAGGCTGTGTATTTATGTACCACTTCAGCTAACCTTTTAATGATTATTACACGACCCACTTCTCTTTAGTAATATTTTACTTTAAATTCTGTTTTTTTCCTGATGTTATCATAGTTATATCAATTTCATTAATTTCTGGTGACAATTTGCCTGGTATGCTTTTTTCCCCAGACTTTTCTTTTCAGCCTTCCTATGCCCTTGGGTTTTTTGTATGCACGAAGTTGGATTTTCTTTTTTATCCAGCCTGATCTTAGTTTTTTATCTACAGTTTAGTCTATTTATATTTATTTATGATTACTGATAAGTTACATATTTTTGTTATCTTATTTTGTGTATGTGTATATGGTCCTTCCTTTTGCTTTCTTTTGGGGTTTGATAATCTTTTGTTTCTCATTCCACAGTTTTGATATTGTAATGTATATATTCTCTATTTTCTTGACCATGGCAGACATTTAAGTATGCGTCCTCAGTTTAAGGTTAATCTGTATATACTGTCTCAGAATAGCACAAGAACTGAAAGCCACTTCTCCTGATTTATGTGCTATATATTGTCCATAATCTTAATCATCTTTTTTAATTTCACAAATTAATCATTTTTAAAATATCTATTTGTTCAGATTTATTCACATAAGTAATTTCTTTGTCCATAGTCCTTTGCATTCAAGGCTTTCTATCTGGGATCACTTTCCTTCTTGGAGCATATCCTTTGGAATTTCCTAAAGGAAGAGTGTTTCGGTAGTGAGAGTTTTTATTTGGTTTTTATTTTCAGGAACATGTCTTCAATTACATTTTAATCCTTGAAAGATGTTTCCTGGATCTACATTTCTAAATTAATAGTTACTGTTTTTCAGTATTTTGAAATTGTTACTCTGTTTTCTCTCTAGTCTGGTTTCTCCTTGCTTTAAGAAATCACTTGCAATCTGTTACTTCTTTGAAGGTTATCTGTCTTTTTTCTTTGGCTGTTTTTAAGATCGTCTCTTTGATTTTTGAATTCTTCAGTTTCACTGTGGTATCAGTAAGATGATTTTTTTTTTTATTTTGTTTGGATTCATTGGACTTTCTGACTTCCATTTTTAGTGTTTCTCATAAATTTTGGAGTTTACTTATAAATTTGGAGTACTTCCTGGCATTATTTTTTGAATCTTTATTTTTCCCATTCTTAGTGGCTGCTGTGTCAGTCAAGATCCTGGCAAAGGAACACTCAAAGGGGTAATTGAAAAGAGTTAGTGAAGACACTGTTGACAGAGGTTGTGGAGGGGTAAGGTATAAGGGAACTTCAGTGGATGGGGAAGCCTTTGTTGGGGCATGAATGTGCAGGGAGAGAGAGTGAAGAATTTGAGAGAGCTGCAGCTGTAGGAGAGAGCAGCCTGACAGGAACTGTTTCTTTTGGTGGAGAAAAGGTACCTCTGGGGCTGGGGGAAGAGGGTGAAGAAGCCTGGGTGAAATGGTTTCTATAGGTCAGTTTCCTGGGGCTCTGACCTTCACTTTGTCCTCCAAGACTTTTAATGTTTGTGCCTTTCTGCATTCTGAATAATTTTTTGTATCTGTTTTTTCAATTTTCTCCTCAATGTATCTAATCTACCTTTTCATCTATCCATTGAGTTTTTTAACATTTTTTGAGGCATATTAATATACAATAAAATTCACAAATCTTGGGTGTCTTGTTTGACAAGTTTGGACAGTTGTATATACCCCTGTAACTACCGTCTAAACAAGGTGTATGTTTATAAATATTTAAATTTCTCATGTTATGTTGTTCCTTAGAGATCTGTTGTGTTGTCTTGCTCCTTACTTTCACCATTTTTAAGTTCTTTCACATAGTTGTACAACCATCACCACTATTTCCAGAATTTTTCCATTATCCCAAATTGAAATTCTGTACTCATTAAATAATAATTCCCCATTTCTCCCCACCTCCCACCCCCAGGCAACCACTATTCTACTTGTTTTCCCTAAGAGTTTAACTATTTTAGATACCTTATGAATTATATGGCATTTTTCTTATTTCTTATTTCATGTAGCAAATTGTTTTCAAGATTCATTCCTGTTGTAGCATGTATCAAAAATTCATTCCTTTCTAAGGCTGCATATATGCCATTAAATGTGTATATTTATTACTTTTTGTTTATTTTTTGATCCATCAGTGGGCATGTGGTTGTTTCCACCTTTCGGCTTTTGGGAGTAATACTCCTGTGGACATTGGCGTATGGTCTGAGCCCTGCTTTTAATTCTTTTGAGTATGTACCTAGAGGTGGAATGCTGTCTTATGTGGTAATTCTGTGTTTAGTTTTCTGAGGAAGTGCCATACTGTCTTTCATAGTGGCTCCATTAAAAAAAACTACGTTTACATTCTCACCAGTAATGGACAAGGGTTCCAGTTTCTCCACATTTTTGTCAACAACTGTTATTTGTTTTTTCTTTCTTTCTTTCTTTTTTCTTTCTTTCTTTTCCTCCCTCCCTCTTTTTCTCTTTCTTTCTCTCTTTCTTTCTCTCTCTCTCTCTTTTCTTTCTTTCTTTCTCGCTCCCTCCCACCCTTTTCTTTTCTTTTTTCTTTTCTTTTCTTTTCTTTTCTTTTCTTTTCTTTTCTTTTCTTTTCTTTTCTTTCCTGTCATTCTCCTAGATGTAAAGTAGAATCTCATTGTAGTTTTGATTTGCATTTCCCTAATGATAAGTGATGTTCCGAATCTTTTTCTGTGCTTACAGGTCTTTTGTATGTCTTCTTTGGAGAAATGTATATTCAAGGGGTGCCTGGGTACCTTAGTCAAACACCTGCCTTTGGCTAAGGTAGTAATCCTGATCTGTCCTCAGATGGAGCTGAGTCAGGTTCTCTGCTCAGCAGGGAGTCTGCTTTTCCCTCTCCCTCTGTGCTTTCTCTCCCTCTCTCAAGTAAATAAATAAAATCTTTTTAAAAAAATGTATATTCAAGTCCTTTCCCATTTGTAAATTGGGTTCTTTGTTTTTCTGTTGTCGAGTTTTAGGAATCCTTTATAGATTCTGGCTGTTACTCCCTTATCAGATATGATTGGTAAAAAAAAAATATTCCCATTCTGTGAATTGATTTTTCATTCTGTTGATAGTGTCATTTGATATGCAAAAGGTTTTATTTTTTATTAGGTTTGCATCATACAGTTTTAAGTTCTTTTAAACATTTTGTACTGTGTTTCTGAATGTTTCCAATATTTATGAGTTTTGTTGGTTTGATTTTTTTAATTTGTTACTCTGCAGACTCATGGTGGCATGTTTCCTCATGTGTTTAAAAGTTTTTGAATATTAGCTCTTGGAAGTATTTCTGGAAAAGTCTGAAACCTGGATTATGGTGCATTACTCCCAAGTGTCTTAGGTGCATGACCAACACAGGACTACTTTAAGTTTATTGGCTTGAGGTTTTTGGGCCACATGGGTCCTGTTGAAATGAAGCAGGAAACTTAATCGAAGGCCTCTTCATGGTTATCAGTTGTCTGAAGTAATTTTCCTTCTTTTACCTATTATTAAGATCCGGACTAGCAGGTTTCTCTCTCCCTCTCTTTCTTCCTCACTCTCTGTTTTTCTTTTTGTTTTTTGATGGTTTACCCTTACTCTGAGGATCCCAGTTTTATGTGGAGGGATGTCCTGTTAGTCCCCATCTTAGGAGGTTTCTGGTTTTATTTTGTGTCTTCTTTACCTTTGGGCAGCTGTCAGAATGGAAACTCAGGGTCAACTGGGATTGGCAGATATCTCTAGGGTAAATGCATAAGTGCCATCTTTCATCTTTGGATCGGTGCTTTGCTTTCCTTTTAGCTTCTGAGGATTTTTCTTAATTTCTTAATTTCTTGTAAGCTCAGCAATACATTAAAAAAATGTAGAGCTATTTTATCCACCAATTTTATTTGGTTTTAACTGGAGTTGTTCAAGGTATCTTGAACTATCATTGAATTTTAAAAATTCAGTGTTTCAGATAAATGGAGAAATATGTAGAACAATGTAAATCATAACCGTGTACCCATCTCCTGGGATAACGAATGTTAATATAGCTATTTTACATATAATCTTAAAAATAATCTGTCATAGATATAATTGAAGCCTCCTTTGAGTCCCTTTTAGATACCATTCTACGGCCTCTGCTTCTTCATCCCCAAAGATAACCACAAAATTAAGATTGTTTGTCCTTATCTTCCATGTTTTTACACTTTACCCACAAAGGAAAGTAAAAACTACCATACTTTTGAGTTTTTGAGATTTTATATAGATGATATATTGTATATATTCTGTTATTTGCTTTCTTCAGAGTAGTTTTCAGAGTTTATCCACTTTGGTAAATACAGCTCCAGTTCAGTCTCTAACTGCCTTATAAACCACTATATGACAGTACTATAATGTATTTGACAGTACTATTGATGTAATTCAAATTGTTACTCTTTTTTGTTTGTTGTGATAGTGCTATAAGGACTTCTTTGTGTGACCTTATATGTGTGTGGGAGAGGTTCTGTAGGGAATAAATACCTAGGAGTGAACTTTTACGTACCTTGCTGTTCAGGGCAAAACCTTTTCCAGATAATTCTAAATTCCCAATGAATGTTCCATTTTAGATTATCATAAGTTTATCACTGTCTACAGTACTCCCAAACTTCCAAGCTCTTGTTTTTGTACTATTTTTTAAAAGTCTGCATCATTTTACATTCCCCCTCAGAAATAATAGCTTATTGTTTTAATTTGCATTTCAGTGGTTACTAGTGAGGTTGAGTATGTTCTCATGTTTATTAGCCATTTTTGCTTTCGTCTCTGTGAAATATCTGGCCTGCTGTTCATTGGCCACTTTTCTGTTGCATTGTGTAATCGTTTGGATTGGATTAGGCAGCAGGTAACAGAAAACTCCAATAACAGTGTCTTTTAAAAGAGGATTATTTTTTCTTGCATAAAGTGTGGAGTTAAAGTGATCTGAGGAATACTCTAGTGGCTCCAGGATAGCATCAGGGGCTCATGCTGGTGCTGGTGCTTGTGCTGCTGCCAACACTGCTTTTTTTTTCTTTATCTTTCTATTTCTGTGTTTATAATTCTTAGCTGATGTCTCCCATCTTCTAGGTCTTCTTGTGGTCTAAGATGATTAGGAGAATTACAGCCACCATATCCATTTCCAGGGAGCAGGAAAGAAGATCCATGGAAAAAAGAAAAATATGTTTCCAGCTGAATCAGCTCCTTTTAGGAAGTCCTATCCCGAGCTTTGTTGACATCTTATTGGCTGAACTTAGTCCTGGCAGGGCACTGGAAAATGTTATTTAGCTGGACGCCATGCTGCGTATTCGAGTTTTTTGCTAAGGAAGAGAAGGAGTGACTGTTGAGGAGATAGCTGTCAGTTTCTGCTATAAGTTGTCTTCTGTGGGGGTTTTTATGTTCTGAATACTAGTCCTTTGTTAATTATATTCAGCACAGTTACTGTGTTTTTTTTTTTAAAGATTTTATTTATTTATTCGACAGAGAGAGAGACAGCCAGCGAGAGAGGGAACACAAGCAGGGGGAGTGGGAGAGGAAGAAGCAGGCTCATAGCGGAGGAGCCTGACGTGGGGCTCGATCCCAGAACTCCGGGATCACGCCCTGAGCCGAAGGCAGACGCTTAACCGCTGTGCCACTCAGGCGCCCCACAGTTACTGTGTTTTAATCTCTGACTAGTCTTTCACTTACAGTTAATGTGTAGAAGTTATAATTTTAGCCATTGAGTTTATTAATTTTTAAAAGGATTTGTGCCTTTTACAAAGTTTAAAATAGTCCTTCCCTACTCTGACATATTCTCCTATGTTTTCTTTTTTATTTTTTTTAATATTTTATTTATTTATTTTAGAGGGGGAGAGAGAATCTCAAGCAGACTCCACACCGAGCGCCCAGCCTGAGGCAGGGCTCAATTGCATGACCCTGAGATCACGATCCGAGCCAAAGAGTTGGACACGCAACCAACTGTGCCACTCAGGCGCCACTCTCTTATGATTTCTTTTTATGTTTTGTCATTAGTTTTTAAAGTTTTGCTTTTCATTTTTAAATCTTAAATCCACCTTTATTACTATATGATATGAGTAAATATCTGTTGCTTTTGCTTATAACTAGCCAACTTTCCTGTGCCATTTATTGTATAGTCTAGCCTTTCCTCGCTAATTTGTCATGTCATGGGTCTGTTTCTGGAATTCTCTGCGCTCTTGTTTGTTTTTTCCTGCTCAACTACTATTTTTAAAAATTATTATAATGCCTTTATAAGTGTTCATATTTGGTTGCATAAGACTCCCTTGGTTTTTTTTTTCAAGTTTTTATTTAAATTCCAGTTAACATACAGTGTAATATTAATTTCAGGTGTACAGTTTAGTGATTTAGTACTTCATACAACATCTGGTGCTCATCATAAGTGCATGCCTTAATCCCCATCACCTATTTCACCCATCTCCCCATCCTCCTTTCTTATTCTTTTCCCAAATTTTAAATAGTTTTTTGGAACCTCAAAGTGTTATTTATTTATTTACTTATTACCTATAATATTTTATTAGTTTCAGGTATACAATATAATGACTTAATATTTGTATTGTGAAATGATCACAATTAATACCTGTCACCATACATAGCTATTAAATCTTTTTCTTATAATGAGAACTTTTAAGATCTACTCTCTTAGTAACTTTCAGATATGCAATACAATATTATTAATTATAGTTACCATCGTATACATAGCATCCCCATGACATATTTATTTTATAACTGGAACTTTGTACTTTTTGATCCCCTTCACCCATTTCATCCTCCTTCCTCACAGCCACCAATCTGTTCTTCTTATCTATGAAGAGCTGTTTTTTGTTAGATTCCACATATAAGTGAGATCTTTCTCTTTAAGTAAATATCTTTCTCTGTCTCACTTATTTCACTTAGGCATAATGCTCTCAAGGTCCTTTTTTCCTAGTTAATTTGACCCTTTTGGTCTTTTTCTTACATGTTTTGGGAATCACCTTGTCTATTCTGAGATGAACCATAAGGTTCATTGGGATTTAAATTGGAATTGTATTAATTATTGTAGGTTAATTTGGGGAGACCCTTATGTGTATTTTTAACAGTTCTCTTAGCAGTTATGAAATGCATCATTAGATGGGAACCCTGACTTGCTTGAGGGTATCCTTGCCTGGAAGTTTCCCAGCTTCTGTGCTACAGAGATGGGATTAGAAACCTGGTCATTTTGATTCAGTATCCCATTCTTTTAATTAAAGGGGACGGTAAGATTGTTTAAAGGGATTTTTAAGGTAGGGTAAACCTGTTTGTAAGCAGAAAGCAGGGTGCCATTGCTAAGTATAACTTTATGAGGGAGGAAATGAGGTGGTATGTGAGTGGCGAACCAGTGGGGCTGGAATGGGAGGAGGATTTAGATTTCAGAGAAAGTTGAGGGGGAGGGGATATTTTGTTAAGAAATTGGAGAAGGTGATAGGAGAACATTCCTTTTGAAAAGGAAGATACATAAAGGAGCTAATCATACAGGAAAGCTTTCACTTTGGGAAAGAAAAAGTAAGGTCATTTTCTGAGAGATCGGAGTACTAGATATCATGAGATGAAAGGTTTGAGAGAAGAACAGATTTGAAAGGACAGCTTTTGGGAATATGCTGAAATATCTCTCAAATTTGTTTAGCTGGAAAGGTCCAGTATCTGGAATTTACTCTCTCTGGAATGCTGTGAAATATTGGTATGATACATTTAAAGTAATAAAGTATATCATTATGTGTTATGGATTTAAATTTAGTTAGGAGCAATGGTAAGTTCCAAAGGTTTAAGGAAAGATTATAGAGAGAAAACTAAAAATTGAACAAATTCTTAAAGTCTTCAGTGAATGAATGAAAAATTACCGGTAAACCTGTTTTTAGGTAGTACATTTGTGATTTTCTAATTTGAACATTAAGCCATCTCTCTTTCTAAAAAATGAGAGAGCAATTAGAGCTAAGAAAATTCTCATGAGCTCTATGGTTTGACTTCTAGTTTTGTTTTCTACTTTTGTAGCTTGTTTCCTATTTGCAAGTCATGCCTAGATTTTTCAATATGACTTTGATCTTTTTTTTTCATGGCCTTGTAAATAATGATATTTATAGTAAGCCGAGAATATTATTCAGATTTCTCTACTAGCTATCTGACAGAAATTAATCTCAACTGTGTCTTCTTATTATAGTACTACAAGAGAGTCAAATCATGGGCTTTGATGTCACACAGACTTAAGGTGAAGTTCTGGTTGTGATACTTACTGTGATGTTGGGCATGTGACGATCTGTGAATCTAAGTTTCTCCCTGTGTAAAAGAAAGGAAATAATTTGTACAGGGATATTGCTGTGATTAGATGAGAGAGTGTATGTAACTTAGCACCTGCATCAGGAATAATTGGTGCTATTGTTGTTAACCTTAATAAAAATTACTGTAGCTGCCGAGGGAAAGAAAGAGTTTAAAAGTCTCATACGATTTGGGGTTTCTGACTTTTTGAGGACAGGTTTAGCATGATGACAGAGAAACCAGAATGCAGTTAGTGGCAGAAATTATAGACTGTCATAATTATTTGTGTGATTATTTGATTGATGTCTGTCTTTTCTAAGACTTAGAACTCTATAAGGGCAGGGGTGATTTTCCCTATTTTTACATCCTTAGCTTCTGGCATGGTGCTTGAAGTATAGTCAGCCCTCAGTAGTTACTTTTTTGAGTAGAAATTATTTAGGTACTTTGGTTCTCTCAACTCCCCCCCCCCGAAAATCCTTATATTAAATATGTCATTTAATCCATTTATTAGTGTTAGCTTCAGATGCCCTTGGCTGTGTGCTACCAATGGTGTTTTCTCAGGATTTTTTGTAAATTGAAGATGGCCTAGATAAGTGAAATGGTGCAGGCTGGGCCAGAAACACCAGTATATTGAGTTAGGAATTTGTGAGTTTCAGGTTTCCTGCTAGTGTGACTCCTTAGAAAAACCTCTCAATTTTTCCCTGACGTTTCCTTTGTTTTCCTGAAGATACCCGGAGTTGCTCATTTGCTGTTTCCTCTTACCATTACTGTACTCTGCTACCACCTACTCTTTGTTCCAGCTTTTCTGATTCATATGACTCCACCTCTGAAGTGTGAGCTTTTTTAAAGCTTTTACTATTAGTGACAATGAAAGAACATAAACAAACAATACAGAAAGACTCTTTTACCATTATTGTTTTTTTACTGAAACTTTCAGGCTATGTAAAATACTCTAATGTGTATTGGGTGCTAGAGGAGGATTTTTAGGGGGAATTCACTTCCTTTCTACCCCCAAGCTATAAGCACAGTTAAGTCTTACATGGTACTGAGCCACCTAAGTGTATTTTCTGTTAAAGAGTTAGGGCCTTAGGGTCAGTTTCCACCTCTGTTCCCAGTTTGACCTTGAGCAAATTGATTACTCCATTCCTCAGTTTCCTCATCTGTAAAATGGGGATAATAATAGTTTCTACCTCATAAGGTTATTAGGATTAATGGGAGTATATATCTGTGTGCCCATCCATCTACTGAAAATAATGCCTTACAATGCTAAGTACTCAGTAAATGTTAGTTATTGTTGTGTTGCCTCTCCTTTTGGTATGTGCAAGGCTCTAGGAGTTTAGAGATGAGTAAAATAAAGCTTCTGGTATCAGAAAAGTCATAGAGAAAAGGAAAGAGGGGCCAGCAAATACTTGCAGTACATTATGGTTAAGTTCGGTAGTAGAGATACAGACGTAGTGCACCGTACAAGGTGAGATAGAGGTATCATTTGTGTTCAGGCTGACTGGGGAAGGGTCAGGAGAGGCTGACGAAGGCGAGACTGAAGCAGAATTTGAAGGATGAGTTCTGATTTCTGAAGAGGAAGGAGTTTGACGGGTGGAGGTTCTATAGGTCATACTATCTAGGCACTTTGGAGGGGAAAATGGTTTAGGCTCCCCACCTGCTAAATCTTTGGGGGCTGGGAATCTGTTTTGTGTTTTTTTGTTTTGTTTTTTAAAAGATTTTATTTATTTGACAGAGAGAGACACAGCGAGAGAGGGAACACAAGCAGGGGGAGTGGGAGAGGGAGAAGCAGGCTCTCTGCTGAGCAGGGAGCCCATTGCGGGGCTCGATCCCAGGACCCTGGGATCAAGACCTGAGCTGAAGGCAGACGCTTAACAGACTGAGCCACCCAGGCACCCCTGTTTTGTTTTTAACGAAAAGCTTCTTAGGACTCACCAATGCAAATAACTTGCTATGTGGAAACCATTACCAAGTCATTTTCAAAAATTTAAAGTTTTGGTTTTGGGAAACTAAAATGAATACCATATTGCCATTTAATGAATCAATTGATGATTTCATTGTTTGTATGATAATGTTCAACCAGGTGGTTAAGATAAACCAACTTTTAGATTATACTTCATTTCTTAGGGAATCTGATATTTTATAAATGAGATATCATTCTGTCATATTTAAGTTATATTGAGACCTGTACTTTATTAATATGTGGATATCAGGGTGTCTAAAGATCATTAGCTTTAGAAACTATTTTTGTTTGTAGAAGAACTGGTGTGATTATTTGCAAAATTATATATGTGTACTGCTTTTCAAGGGTGATGAGAAGAATGTTTAAATCAGAATTACCTGGGCAATCCATAGTTGTTGATTTGTATTCATAGCATGTTGCAGTAGTGTTTACTAATATGCTGCATATTTGGGGTATAGTCAGCAGATATTAATGATGAAATATCTTGTAAAAGCACAAACTTGTTGAATTTAAAAAGATGGTGAGAATGAAGAATTTGCAAATGGAAGGACAAAAATATTTATATTTAGCATAGTTAGCTTTCACAATATTTTACTAATCCTTTTTCAAAAAACGTATTAAGGAATTTAACACAGTTCTTTAATGAAAATATTTTCATTTTTATCTAGAGAGCTGTAGAGGGTGCTGTATCATTAGGAATAGTATCTGAACTGGTTTTAGCTAATTATAAGAATTCTTTTAGGCCAGACTATCAAAGTTGGTTAATTTCTCTTGGATATACATTTTTTGCTAACTATTTTAACTAAAATTATAGTGACTGATGTTGCGTAATTGATATAGTTTATAGTTTATAGTAATGATCTAACATAACTTTGTTGCAAAATGTTTATCTTCCAGATTGTTTGAATGTAGTTGAAATTTTGATCTCCCCAAACTGAGAATTCTGATATTTCATTGGTAGGCTTACATAATAAGCAATCTCTTCTCTTCAGATGGGTCCCAATGAGTCAAAGATAATCACGCCATATAATGAGAATATATATTTTAGGTTCAGAAGAGTATTATCTTTAAAGGAAAGATTGTTAGAACAAAATGGAATTTAAAAACCTGGCAGACTATAGAAGTTGTTTTTGTTAAGCCAGAAGTCTGGCTTTTCTGCTGATTAATTTATTATTCAGATAGGAGTTTTATAAATTCCAAACTTCACTGTTCCCTAATTTTTCTGGTTTAATGGTGTTTTAGAAAACTTGAGGTAGAATTATCTGATATTTTTATTTTAAAGGATTGCTGTTAGAAAACAATTTTTAGTAACTGGATTTGGTTTCACCAGTGCTGAAGAATTTAGAGATTATTTGAACTTGATGAAGTGATATATTTTGGAATAAAAAGCAGTAAGTTAGCTATCTTTAAAAGATAAGGAAAATGTTAGGTATCTATCTTCTAAGATGTAGGCAACTTTAAAGGGTTCTCACCCATACTTTGCTGGGAATTTCTTCCTTTTTCCTGAAACCATATTTTAAATATTTATTATGAAGTTTTATACTATAGTTTCTTTAAAATAACAAGCAGAAATTTGTCCTCCCATTAACCCCTCAAAAGTGAAAGTATTTTCTCTTGTTGGGGGTTAAAGGTTTGCTGTTGTTCAAGCTTTCTTATTAAACAGGTGTACCCTGTTTTTTTGTTTTGTTTTGCTTTTGTTTTTTTAACTCTCAAGGCACCACCTTCCATGGTTAATAATGAACAACGCCAGCACGCAGAGCACATATTCTTATCATTTAGGAAATCAAAATCACCATTTGCAGTTTGCAAGCATATTTTGGGTAAGTATTCACTTTAAAAATATTTTTGCAGAATCAGATCTCGTTTTTCTATCTTGAATATTAGATATTTTAAATTCCTTTTAAAACAAACAGGTTTGTATAGTTATAATTTTCCATTAATAATCATTCTATTGAAGTGGCTTTAAAGATATTCCATAAAGCCAGACAGAGAACATTGTTTTTACTTTGAATTTTCTTCCCCTGAATATAGTATTCAATAATTTGTTTTAGTATTGACCATAACATGAAGGCTGTTAATGGTGGGGGGGAAAGGCTAGTAGTTTTTCAATTGTTTTCAAGAGTGCTATCACTTATAGAAAATGTACTGTAATATATTTTATCCTAGTGTTTTAAAATTATGATTGTTTTTGGATAGTTTTTCAATAGTTTTTCTTTTAGTTTTTTTCAAAAAAATTTTTAACCTATAGTTTGTACTCAGCTTACTTAGCAAATACTAGTTCTGTGTAGGTTATCACTGTATATTTTTAAATGAAGCATTTTTACTCTTGTAAAAATGTTTTACGAGTACCTTTTATTTGACATATGTACAGAAGTGATCTCTTTCCTTTAAAAATAATCACAAAAGTTACAACTCTTGTCCAGAAATGGCATTTTCTAAAAGATCTACACACTACAGTCTTCTGCCTCTTACATATTTTTCAATAATAGTAAGAGAGATGTCATTGGTTATTGTTATTTTACAACTTATTGTTAGCTCTTGTTCTTAATTGGAGCCATTTTTTGTAGCTGATATTTGAGGCTCTGAGTTATCCTTGACCACAAAATTGATTAGTTGTTTATTACGAACTAAAATTTCTGAACTTTTATTCTTGTGCTTTTAATAAGACTTCTCTGTTAGCCACCAGCACTCTGGTTTCCAGATTGAAATAGCGTATAATGAAAATTATGTTAATAATGCTTTACATAAAGGGCTTATAAATGCGTTGTTAGATTGGAGTAGAAAGAGCACTGCTGTAGGTACTGTGAATTCTGGGCGCCAGTGGTGCCTGTTGCGCGGTATCGAGGAAGTCAGTTCGCCCTTTTTTCATCTGTAAGAGGAGAACAGTGGTACCATTTTCCTTAATGGACTTGGTTGCCTTAAGCTGTTATGAGGCACAAATGTAGTAACATTTAAAACCACTTTGTAAACAGTAACATAAGTGACCCCATTACCTGATTTCGAAAGGCATTTTAAAGATGTGATAACCTTAAAAAAGTGCTGTTTGCAAGGAGCTAGTGGTGGTGAAATGAAGGTGGCTCTGTCTCATTCAGGAGTTAGATCTTATCATTAGAGGGACAGTTTTAATAACCACCTTTTAAATTCTAAATGAGGCAGTTTTGGTCTTTTTTTTTTACGGTCAGTTTTTATACTTCAGGTGAATTTGTTTCTGGCACTAAGAAAATTTGTTATGGGGAATATTTAATTTCATGTTAAATTATAAGAAGCAAAACTAAACATCACTATTAAGAATTTAAGGGAGCCTTTATCTTTACTGCCTTGAAATTGTTCAGCATTTAGAAATTAGATTTAGAAAACCATCATATTAAACAAGTCACCAAAATAATTTGAGTCTGATTTTTATGGCATATGCCTTAACTACATTAATTAGGATTCCATCATTTTCATCTGACTTTCTGTTGTAATTCAGTTGTCATTCTGTACTAGTTGGGAAATAGTTGCTCTAAGTTTTAAGTATTTTATTAGAGTGTATTTGTTTATACGACTCTTTTCCTTTTTAGAATATGTATATTTTATGAAGTACTATTGCTTTGTTATGATTTGAGCTTGTTTTAGAATACTTTTGTTTTCTTGATAAAAATTTCTAAAGAATAGTATTGCTAGTTCCGGCTGTGCTTTTAAAATCAGTTTGGGTTTTGAGACATTAACTATTTAAAAGGTTGAGTGCATGTGTTATAAGCATAATCTAATCATTAATGTACTGCAAAGCCCTGTGTTACATTAATGTTTACATCTAAACTTCACAGAAAATCTTTCAACTCCTTACTCAGTTGCCACCAGCACAGAAGGGTTAATTCCTCTAAGAAGACTTCTCATACAAGTGGCAGTCAATCGCAATTCAGAATTTTCACATTCTTATTTAGGGATAATATGTCATTTTTATACAATGTCTGGGTGATATATTCTAATAAAGGGGAGACTTTCTCTTTGATGCTTCCCTTTTCTGGCCTCTTAAAATGCTTCCTTCCCACTTCTGACTTAAGTTTTATGTTTCTTGTTTTTCCTCATTTCTTTCTCTTCTAATCCGTTTATTTTTATTCTAGGTTTACTTTTCCACTCTTCTCTGTGTGTGTGCGCACGCGCATGTGCGTGTGCATGTTGCATGCTTGTGCATTTTGTCAGAAGAGTACTTTTACACTTCTTTACTTCAGAAGTCTTTGGCACTTAAGAATTTGCTAGTTTGGTGCAGTCAAATGTGCATTCACGGTCCTTTGAGTTCTGTTCTTGTTAAAGAAAGACCCCCAGCCAGTGAGAGATTGGTTCAGTGCTTCTGAAATTAACTTTGTAGCATTCTTCTATCCTTCTCTCAGGGAAGAAATGGATTTCTTTAATTTCTTATCTCAGAAGTGGTTGAAACAAAACAAAATGGAACCTAAGACTTATTCTTGGTGTGCCTGTGTATCATTAAGGAGACTCTGGAGTTTGCATTGCCTGTGTTTTGGACAGAACTCTTTAAGGCCAGAGAGGTGATTGTATGTTGTAGCTGAACATCTGGGACTTGACTACTATAGTTTTAGTTTTATTTTGAAAATATTTTTTGATCAGAATGTAGGGCTCTGCCTCTCATTATTTGCTTCACTTTAACTTTTGTCTTCATGGTTCTATGTAGTTTCAGATGGCTGACGTGATAGAAATGAATTTTATTTACTAATTATTATTAAAGAAAGTTAATGTAGTAAGAAGTGAAAGCTTCCTGCTCAAGTGGCCTGAAATAATCTGTTATGTAGACAGTGTCCTGGTCAGTGGAGAATCATCCTAAAAGTACCAGAAATTCTAGATAAATTGTGATTTCCTCATGAAGACCTCGCAATTTCGAGCATCTTTAGAGCAGAGAGCAAGAATAAGGCTGGTTTGTCCATGTGAAGTCCTAATCTTCTGCTGGTAGCTTCTAGAGTTCCATATAGTTTCTTCTGCACATTTATATTATGTGTAAGTACAATTTATGAAGGCTAATTTTAAGTTTTATGAGAAGGTTAGGACAATTCCTCCTTTTAAATTTGGAATTTGGCTTTCTTTTTTTCAGATCCTCCATTCTTAGAGACAGCTTCTTATGGGAGTAGTAATTTAGATATGCGTATTTAATATCAACAGAGGTATCTAAGAGTTATCTTGGAAACTTCTGAATGTCATTCACCTTCTGCAGTTATTTCCTCCCCCCATCCCTTGCAAAAAAGGAGGAGGAGGCAGGAAAAATGGGTTAGATATAAGTACAAACAGTTAGAAATAAGCATGTTTCATTGCTTATGAAAACAAGAAGGTGCCTGTTTGGTCTTCTCTTCATTGGCATATGCCTTTAGGGGTGGGTTAGTGTTGCTTAAGGAACATTTACCAGCCATGTGACCTCGAATTTCTTCTCTTAATCTCTTGTTTCATCAACACTTTGTTCAGCTGTAAAATGCAGGCAATGAATTAGATGATCTTTGGAGTTGTATTTCCAAAATACAACCAAGGTTGTATTTAAGTCCCTAAGGTTTTGCTTCTTTGTTAAAACCCATAGTTAAGGATTTCAGGTTTCTTGTCCTTAAAATTTTTACTGTTGCCAATAGAAAATGAAATTAGGCCATCAATCATCATTTACTTTCAAGAAGAGGTTTATAATAAGAGACTACTTGAATTACCTTTATGAAGCAGTACCATATTTCTCCTTAAATGATCTAAATAGATATAGCTACTTTCTGTTTCAAATCCTCTTTGAGTAAAACTTTTTTTTCCCCTCCTGGAACTTTAAACACATCATTTTATAATTGGTTTGCATTTTTGGAAGTTATTGCTTTATTTATTGATAATATTTTAACGTTTCTAAATTTTTGTGAGTTCTGATTATCATCTCAATTAGAATTCATGTTGAGATAGCATGGAATAATCAAATTTAAAAAGAAAAAAAGTCCGAATTGGTTCCTCTTATTAGTTTTTGTATGTTCAAAACTTGTATGTAGTAGTCTAAATTGGTAGGAATTTACGTAGGATATACCTTTTCTCATGCATTTTTATAGCTTATTGTGTCAAGATCACTTACAAGATTTTTAAATGACCTAAGCTTGAGTAGGAGAGAAAATGATGTGCCTGACTATATCTTCATGCTCGTCCGATAAATTCTTGAAGGTGCCATTCTATGCCAGAGTTAATTTCTCATGGCTTTCAGATACTCATGTCTAGTGATCTTGGCAAATAACCTGCAGTCTAATCATAGACTTTTCATGGATTTCACATGATGGTTATTTTTTTAGAACTTCAGAAAATTTCTGCTTTTTCTTGACTTCATTTTGACTGTTTCTCCCTTTTGATAATGCTGTTTGGAAACCAATTGTAGTGGTATTGGTGAATGAAAGAAAAAATAGAAAATTAAAGTATTTCTTACATGTGTTAATTTTCTATTTTTTCTTTCCCTCCTGATTTAGTTTTTAGTTTAGAAACTATAACTTGCTAGTTAAGGCTGGGTTTTTCTAAGTGTAGCTTTGGAATTTTACTCAGTTTAATCAATATTGCAATCAGAAAATTCGCAAGAACTTCTCACCTTGTGTAAATGTGACTCAATTTTTTTTTTTTTTTAACATTTTGAGGAAAATAACCTGAACGTGATTGTGTTTATTTCTGAACTTGCTATTGGAGATGGGCCATCCTGCTGAAAGAAAGCTTAATCCCTTAACAAATATTTTAACAGCATGGCTCATCACAAATAGTAATGTTCAAAGACTAGTTTAAGATATTTTGCAGATACAAAGTTCTATTTTGCACAGGGTGAGAATCTCTTAGGAAATTTTCTGATTGCTTTATATTTTTATTTTTATTTTTTTTAAAGCTGTGTTATTTTTTAGTTCTTCATGCTTTGGAAGTAACAGTTGAAGAGAGGTGAGGAAAGTTTGTGAAAATTGTGATCGGTGATTAGCTGCCACCTGCCTGGGGTGTCTTCTGAGAGGAACTAACCTCTTTGTGGTGCTAGAGCAAGGTCACTGGATTAAAAAAAGAACAGGTAACCATCTTATTCCTTGTCTGAAAAGTTCTGTTTTTAAATTAATAAATGCAAAATATTCAAAGGAAGGTGAACTGCTGTTTAAAAAAAGTTTCTAATTTTCTCTTCAGAAACAAGTAAAGTGGATTATGTCCTCTTTCAAGCTGCCACAGCCATAATGGAAGCAGTTGTCCGAGAGTGGATTCTCTTGGAAAAAGGTAGCATCGAGTCACTGCGAACATTCCTTTTAACCTATGTCTTACAAAGGCCCAAGTAAGTATGTGGTAGAGGTACTGCTAAAATACTTTTTCTGTGCTTCTCTCTCTCTCTCTCTTTTTTTTTTTTTTTATTCTTTAATTTTTTAATGATAGATGTTTATGGTTAAGCTCTGCTTGGGGCTCATATCTTAAAACTCACACACATGGTTGTGGGTTATTTTTGGTACTTAATGAAATATTACTTTTTATTTAAGCTACAATACTAGGTTTTGTTTCTTTGAAAAGATGATGCTGGATGTTGGGTTTTTTTGGTGTTGGTTTAGTTCCAAAGATTTGGTTATAAGTAAAAGTTGATCTTGGACTCAAGTGAAAATCCTTTGTACTTACTTGTTCTTTTGGTACTTGGTAAGTATTATAAGACATAGGTGAGTATCCTAGGACAGGTGAAGAGGGAAATCTAAGTACCATTAACAAACCAAGTGTTACATGTATGTGTACACAGAAATGCACACTAATAATGTTATAGAAGAGAAAGCACCAAATTCTTTTAAATAGTTTCTTTTAGAAAATGGACCAGTTTTAAGAAGTGAGGTAAAAGTAAGTTCTTTTTGTGTTATACACATTCCATTGTTTGAACATTTTATAAGATTTGTACATTGATTTTTTTTTGATATGAGGAAAATTGTCACACAACTTTGGGGAGAAATTAATTTACCGGGGCTCCTGGGTATCTCAGGTTAAGGTTCTGACTTGATTTCAGCTCAGGTCTTGATCTCAGGATCATGAGTTCATACCGTGTGTTGGGCTCCATTGCTGGCTGTGGAGCCTACTTAAAAAAAAAAAGAAAAAAAATTTATTTACTACTTATCTTTTTTTTTTTTTTTTTTAAGTCCCCCAAACACCAAGTCTTCTTTTGAGAGGAGGCAGTGCACATTGTATGTATGCCATTTGAGCATTGGGACAATTGAGTACTTTTTTTTTTTTTAGATTTTATTTATTTGACAGAGAGGGAGCACAAGCAGGGAGTGTGGGAGAGGGAGGAGCAGTCTCCCCATGGAGCAGGGAGCCAGACATGGGGCTCGATCCTGGGACCTTGGAATCATGACCTGAGCTGAAAGCAGATGCTTAATGACTGAGTCACCCAGGTGCTCCTGAATACTTTTTGTATAGATGTTCATTTCCAAATTTAGTGAAGAAAATGTTACGTAATCAGAAATGCTGGTAATTAGGAATGTCAATTAGTGGCATTAAACATGCATAAAGCTTTAAAAATTATTTAGAACATACCTTTGTTCCTGCTGATTGTTCACTAGCAGTCTCTGAGTTCATAATATTTAATAATGATTACTGGCACGAATTTAGCACACAGTTAAGGGCTAGTTGCTTTACCTGTAGAAGAATGAATGAGAGAAAAAAGGCAAGATGTACTTAGCCTATAAACATCACAGGTGTAATGGGTAACGTTTTCTATAGAGCAGTAGATATAGATGAATGTAAAGGGAGGGTTTGGCTTGTTTTTTCCACTTTTAATAGAATAAGGAGAAATTGACCGGGTTTCAAACCTTTCTCTTCTCATTCACATTGGTTTTCTTTCTTTATTTAAATTTTATTTTATTTTATTTTTTTAAGATTTTATTTATTTGACAGAGAGACAGCCAGCGAGAGAGGGAACACAAGCAGGGGGAGTGGGAGAGGAAGAAGCAGGCTCCCAGTGGAGAAGCCTGATGTGGGGCTCGATCCCAGAACGCCGGGACCACGCCCTGAGCCGAAGGCAGGCGCGTAACGACTGAGCCACCCAGGCGCCCCTTAAAGTTTAATTTATTGTTTGATGAGGCCATTTGGGTGTGATATGATACTGGCTTGCCCTGGAGCTGCTCACTGATCCCTCACCCTCCCCACATGGGAACCACTGAACTCTGGAGAGTTTGGTAAACTTAAGTGTGTGGTAGAATTTGATTGTGTGTGTGCGTGTGCACATGGTCTCTTGTATTATCCAAAATAATCTCATTCTTAAATAATTTTCATTAGTTCAGAAGCTTATTTTGGAGCTGATAGTAGGGTTCTACATTGAACTAGGTCACTTACATATTTTCTCCCAAACTCCTTAAAGAAAAAAAAAGTCAGCAAAGTCGAAAGAAGAGTACAGTGAATGCACACATACTCTTTTCCTAGTAGGAAGTTCAGTTAACATTTTGTCACATTTGGTTTCTCTTATATATGTGCATTTCCCCACTGAACCACCTGAAAGTATGCTGCAGAAATCATGATACTTCATCCTTAAATACTTGAGCATCTCTCCTGAGAGCATAATCTCAATACTCTTGATATAATTGGCATATCTGTATTAATCTAATGTAATTCTGATTCTATATTTTCATTTCCCCAGTTGTCTGAATAATGTTATTGATATCCTTTCCTCCTTTATGTTATTGTTTGATCCAGGATTTAACCAGAGATTATATGTTGTATATAGTTGTCATGTCTCTTTAGTCTCATTTAATCTGGAATACTGCCCTTTTTTTGTTTTTCATGACACAGCCATTTTTATCTTGTAGCATTTCCTACAGTATGGACTCAAGTCAAGTGAAAACTGTTGGTATACTGCATAAGTAGAATACTATGAATACTATATGTTTATAGTGTTGTATACTTCTCATTTGGTGCACAGAGTTATTTCTATTTTTTTCCTCCTAATTGAGATAACATTTACGTAAGAGTGAAATGGAAGGTGCACTTGACAGTATAGCACAGTAGTTGAGAAAGGAACTGTGATTTGTGCACAGGCAGACTACCCTCTTTGTGCATTAGTTTTTTAAATTGTTATTATTTAATTATTAGAGTTAACATTTTACTCGAGATAGTTGTGAGGATTAAATGTATTAATTTTTGTGAAAGTAGTTTATAGGAAGCCTTGCATAATACCATAAACACCAACAGATGTTAGTTAGCCATTATTATTTATTTTCCTAGTAAGTTATAATTCTTGCCAGTGGACTTCCTTAAAACTAGCTTTATGGGGGCACCTGGATGGTGGCTCAGTTGGTTGAGCATCTGACTTTTGGTTTTGGCTCAGCTCATGATCTCAGGGTCGTGGGATCAAGCCCTGCATCAGGCTCCCTGCTCAGTGGAGAGTCTGCTTAGAGATTCTTTCCCTCTGCCCCTCCCCCCCAGTCACGCACACACATGCATGCACCCTCTCTCAAATAAATAAATAAATCTTTAAAAAATAAATAAAACTAGTTTTATGTACATTTCCTAGGAGTATTCAGTGTACCTGAAATTATTGTGTCCCCCCAAAAGCACAAAAATTCACTTTGGTCAACTCATATTCTTCCATATAATGGGATCTCTGCATTTATTTGTTTAATGAATACTTAAAGTCTGTATTTTGAAGGAATACTTTTCACTTCAGTCTTGACATAGGGAGGCATGTTTGTTTGTATAAATGTCTAGTAAATGCCTATCATGTGTTGGGGGAGCCCTCCTTAGTAATGGCTCACCACGTTGAGGGAGCGGTTCAGGGACTGTCTCCGGAGAAAGTGGCATCACAGTCTTGGCAGAGGACATAGACATTTAGAGGCCTGGACGTGCATGTGCATTATGCCAGGAACTGAAAGAAGCTCAGTGTTTCTGCAGTTTTGAGTGTATGTGGATGGGGGGAGATTAGAGAGGGCAGCAGGTACCTGACCATGAAGGGCCTTGGAAGTGGGTGATTGTATCATTTATGTCCAAATGGGAACAATTTCCAGGGTTAAAGAAAACACTATTAGTAAGTAATGATGTGAGACAACAAATACATTGGGAGTGTCCAAAGAAAGCTGGGCTGGGTCCTACTGCTTGTAAGCCACGTTAAGGAATTTGGGGGTTATCCCAAGGGCACATGGTTGTCATATCCTTGTGGCATTATAGAGTCTGGATTATAAAGTTCAGAGTACGTTTTCTGAGCCTTACCTTTAAGAAAAGATTGTGAAAAGACAATTAAATCTCTGTGTCCTTGTGGTCTAATGGACTTTGTAGAATGCCTTCACTTAGGATCAGTGCTTCTGTCATCACACTGAGGAGCACAATTTAGATAGAAAATTTAAAAAAATTTTTAAAAATTTTCTATGTGTCCATAATATATTGTGGGTAACTATCATGTTGCCTTTTCACATTAAAGGGAATGAATTTGAGATTATACTACTGGTTGAAGATGGATATTAGATCAGAATTTCTTTTAATTGATAGAATCATAATCTGGCTCTTAGTGAACTGACTTCCATCTATTGAACGCTGCCTGAATAGCTAGCACTTAGTATGCACTGGGCACAGTTTTAAGAACATTTAATCCTGGTAACAACCCTGTTGCTGTTACCCCCTTTTAACAAATAAGAAAGCTTGAGGCTCTGAACCTGTCTTGCTGAGGGTCACAGAGCCAGTAAAATTATGGAATGCAGATTCAAATCCGGATCTTATGGCTTTGGACACTGTGCTTAACCAGTAGGCTATACTGTCCTCATATGTAAGCAGTGTTATTAGTAGCTTCAGAGATAGTGAAAAATATTGGGAGTATTTTTTCTATTAGATTCATATAAAGGTTTTCACAATGATTTTTATGTCTTACAGCCTCCAAAAGTATGTTCGGGAACAGATTCTATTAGCAGTAGCAGTAATTGTAAAACGAGGATCCTTAGATAAATCAATTGACTGCAAAAGCATTTTTCATGAAGTCAGCCAGTTGATAAGTAGTGGCAATCCCACTGTGGTAAGTGCGCTATCTGTATTTATAAATATTTAAAATTTTTATTTTGTGTGATACAAATAACAGTAATGATATCTACATCGAAGAACAAGTGCACAGTCTTAAGAATGAAGCAGTTTTCATTTGTTCATGTTTTCTTTTAGTCCTTTTTTATGCTTACATACTCTCAATATAGTGTACTTTCCCTTTTTCATTTGACTCTGTTTTTCCATGTTGGAATTGTTCATAATCATCATTTTAATGGTATAAAATATTATAAGCTAATACACCGTAATATTCTTAAACATTTCTATTGAGCGTTTTTCCTCATTTAATAAACTGTTGACAACTACTAGTGGTAATAGAAATGTTTGAATAAAATATAGAATGATATGTAATGTAACAAAAATCACTTAAATGTTGCTGTACTAATGGGTCAAGGTATACTTTGACCCCCAGGTGTTAACTGAACAAATTTGAGAACCCTTGTTCTTGACCGAATTATTCTGGGGAACCTGTTTTTTCCCCTTTCAGTCTCCTGTCTACCTTTTGAGAACTAGTCATGCCTAGAGAGTGAATAGTGGTAGCCAGTCTGTCAGAGGCAGGACGAGTTGGAGTTGGTGTAGTGATCAGCTGTGATCCTTGGTTAGAACTTTTGACTATTAGCTGAAGGATATTGTGGAACTGGGATTGGTAATACCTGGCTCTTCTGATTTTCAGGTATTAAATCTTTAAATATTTTGGGTAGTTTTTTCATTTTACCAATTTCTTTAATCATTTGGAAGATATCTTTGTGAGGCTATACACCTTACAACTTCTTATGAGTTACTTTACATCTTCAGTGACCCCTCAGTGAGTGGTATGATTTTAAGAATGTATTTGATGGTTTGAGGTTAGGATGTAGGTACATTTTTGGAGGACTCTATACATTGTCCCTTACTTTCCATAGTATCTTGGATCTCCCACCCCTCACACCTCTTACCATAAGCAGATGTGCATTGTCCTTTGCTCTAGCCATCTGTCCTCCACTCTGGCTTGGATCCCCATCCTGATGTACCAGGGTCTCAACTGAAGGACTGCATAAGCAAGTTGTCAGGACTTTGGAACTTCCTCTACATACCCAAAGTATATTTTGTTTTTTCTTTGGAATACACCAGTGGTCATACATCTGTTCTTTTTCCTTATCAACTTTATTGAGGAATAATTTACCTCCGTTACCGCATCCATTTAAAATATACACTTCTATGAGTTGTGACAGTTATGCATGGACTACCGTCACAGAACAGATACAGAACAGTTTTTGATTGTGTGGATATTATGTTCTTTGCCATTTTTGCAGCAGATTTCTTCAAGAGTGCTTCTCTGCAGTAGAACTTTCTGCGTTGATGCAAATGTCCTGGATCTGTACTCTTAATATGTAGCCACTATACCAGGCACATGTGGCTTTTGAGCATTTGAAATGTGGCTGGTGTGACTGAGGAACTGAATTTTCATGTTTTAAAATGGAAATTCAAATAGCTACATATAGCTTGTGGCAACCATATTGGACAGTACTAGAGACTTTGATAATCCGAAAGTCTAATTTTATGGTTTTTTTCCCACTTAATCTTAGATTGGAAGGTTTAATTGCTTACATAAAACTGACAACTTCAAAAATGTGCATATTTGAATCATTGCATTTTATGGGTCATTTTGGCTTTGTTTTATGTAGTAAGAAGCTCTCTTGAAAATAGTCCTCGAGATTCCATTTACAATTTTTAGATAAAAATGATGGGGAAGCTACTTTTTACTTATGTTAATCTTTATACTTTCAGAAACTCTGTTGGTAGACATTGTCTCCATTTCTGATGATGAGCTTTGCACTTGTTTGCTGATGCCTCAGGGTTGCCTACATTAGTTGTGTAATGTAATCTTGTTATTTGCATGGATTTTTGTTAGCATTTGTTGCCTAACTAATGGTCATGGGTGCAGTCCAATGGTGGCTGTCATTGATGGTTGAAGGAAAAACAAATAGAGACTATAACTAGTCAGAAGTGGTAGGGAAGGAGTACGTGCACCCTGATGTTTATAGCAGCATTATCGACAATAGCCAGACTATGGAAAGAGCCCAAGTGTCCCATCAACTGACGGATAGATTAAGAAGATGGGGGTGTGTACACACACACACACACACACACACACACACTGGTATAGTACCCAGCCATCAAAAAGAATGAAATCTTGTCATTTACAGTGACGTAGATAGAGCTAGAGTGTATTATGCTAAGCAAAATAAGTCAGAGAAAGATTTCACTCATGATTTCATTCATATGTGGAATTTGGGAAACAAAACAGATGAACATATGGAAAGGGGGGAAAAAAGAGAGGGAAGCAAACCAAAAGAGAGACTTAACAATAGAGAACAAAGAGGGTTGATGGAGGGAGATGGGTGGGGGATGGGCTAAATGGGGGATGGATATTAAGGAGGGCACTTGTTATGATGAGCACTAGGTGTGAAATGTAAGTGATTAATCACTGAATTCTACTCCCATTATTATTACACTATATGTTAACTAATTAGAACTTAAATAAAAATTTGGAAGGAGAAAAAAAGTAGCAGGGAAAAGTTTTGGAACTGAAGCTGCTACTTAAAAGCATTATCCTAGACCCTACTGCTCTGAATCAACTTACTCTTCATTTTTTAGATTCTACTTGAGGATATATTGTTTCATTTGCTAATCTTCAGTAAAGGAGTCTAGCTCATTGTGGTTGACCAGGATATAAAGTTTAGGAAATTAACTAGTAATCTAGGATCTATATGTTTTTGACTATTGCTTTTTCCCTTGTTGGTTTGGTGATCATGTCATCTGGGATTTCAGTGTTAAGGTAGAATTTCTCCGCCAGAGTAGCTTCTTGGCTCTGGATACTGAAGGCACAGGAATTGTGTTCTTCTCTTTCTTTCCCCTTGGTTAATTTGACCCACCACAAAAAGTAGTCCCAGTACAACCTGGCATTTGGATCTTTTCGAGCCACTGAAATAACTGATGTTCTAAGAATGATTGGAACAGATGTAACTGTTCAGTTAGAGAAGATTTTGCCCTATTCACAGTGCATACATTCTGAGAATAGTGGATAAATTTAATATCTTCATGAAATATTCCAAAACAGAAAGTTGGTTTTGTTTTTTTTTTTTTTAAGTTGAATTTCTACTATAACAGGGTTAAGAACTTTTATGGTAGTAGGGAGTCAGTAGTGGGAGGTAGAATTTAATTTTAACATTGCTGGATGAATTTACTTAGGTGACCACACTGGAACATTAAACTAGAAACGTACTACTACACTTACACAGCAAGTTAAATGCCCTCCGTGCCACCGTGTGGCCATCCCTGTTTGTCCTTGCCTGGCAGCTTGACACTAGTTCATTTGGCAGGTCTAAAAAAATGAGGTTACAGACCAGTGCAACATTTTAATATATTTTCTTCTCTCTCTATTTTCTTCTGAGACTAAGAATTTGTGGGAATGCTATAAGAATTTACTTAAGATTTTCTTAATCTCAGGGACATGAATATCAGTGGGAGGGAGGGTAAACTAGAATGTTAAAATCAGAACACTGAAACTTTCTTTATAAGTGTAATTTTAAAAGCTATTTGAAAAGAAGAGATAACTGACTGATGGTTTTCTATAGATGAAAGAGTTGATCTCATGAATATTTAGTTTACTAACTTTCCCATCATACCTCTTCTAGAATAATGCTCCCATCAACCTTCACTGGTCAGAAACTATATGAAGTCTGGCTTTCCCACTTCCCTTTTATATTTTTTGGTGGTCCATCCCCTTGTACTAGTCTAAAGTACATGTTCAAAAAAGTTTTGGGGCAGTATAGTGTACTAGAACACTGATTCTGATTTTGGATTCACGTTTAGGCTTAACTCAAAGCTGTGCCATTTACTGCCTTATTGACTTGTACAAATTATTTACCATCTCTAGTCCCTGGTTTACTAATACTGTTTGTAAAATAAATATGATAATGTCCATTTCTGGGGCTCCCCAGACGAGGAAGGATGATATTAAGTGAATTAGTAAGCATTCAGCAAATGCGTGTTTTCTCTTCCTAGTGGTCTAACACCTCTTTGCTTGTAGAATTTTGGGATGTATACTCCAATACATCATCTCTTTTAATGCAAATAATATTTTAAGTATTGAAATTAGAAGAAAGTATTTATGCTTTTATTCATGAGTGGAAACTAATTGTATATTTTAAAAAATACAGGTAACCAACATGGTAACTTTCCTTTAAATGCTTAAAGAAGTTTCTTATAGTGTTAGTTATTTACAGATAGTTTTATGGAAAAATAAAACATTTCCTAAGGAGATTATGTTTTTTAAATACAGTCTGTTTTCCGGGTATCAAGATGTATTCTCAGAGTAATTATGCTGGTACAGTTATTAAATAACATGTTTCATGAATGTCTTTGTGGACAGGCTGTTTCCCTTCTGTGGTTATAAACGTTGCTGTGGTTACTTCATCTTGGTTTGTAATAGTATCAGCCTCGCTCTATTGATTTGAAAGGAATAGACCTGAAGACTTTACTTCCTAAGGAAATTAGCTAGATTTTTTATTTTAAATTAACATTTAAGCCATATTTTTCATCTATTTAATGTTTATTTCCTTTGAAAGTAGTAGGCATATGTTAAATCACTTTTAAAGCTGTTTAATTTAGCATTTAAGCCTCCTGTCTTCCTCTCTGCCATGCTAGAGAGAAGTGGGTGAGAAATTCACTTGTCTACAGCAGTGCTGCCCCTGGATGTGGTAGCCAGCTTAATCTCTCTTATCACAAGTCTCATTGATGTTTGCTTAGAAGAGCAGCTGGAAGTCTGCTTTATGTATGGCAACCTTTCATAAAGTTTATTCTTGGTAATAAATCTCCTGGGGTAAGAGCCAGGCTATTATAAGAGACAATCCTCTCTCTGAACAAGAGTATTTTATTTTGTCAGCTGGAGTTAGTGTTTGAATATCTTGTGCTTATGACAGTAAGCTGGTGAGTAAGGCAGGCTATCTTTGAAGGGTATTTTTTCACTGTCATGAAATTAAGGGCTTTCACTAGAAATGAGAATGCTGCTGTAGGACTGTGATGTGAAGGCAACAGTTATTTAAGTTGTTAGTGAATTAACTTGTGAATTTTTAGTACTTCAGTGAAAGAAAACATTAAAATTCATTTATAACCTTGAGACCTCATTGAATTTCTTCTGTTTGTTTTACGTATTTAAATTTTTTTAAAAAATTTACCAGCTGCTGAAAAATAGTGAACACATCATGTATTCATTTTCCATTTGCCTTTTGTTAATCTGGTGTTAGGCATAGAAGTGAACGTTGATTCATTAGTCCAGCTAAGATTTACTGAGCATCTACTATATTGCTTTAATGATGCTTTAGTTATAGCTTTCTTTTTTTACCCATTAAGTTATCTTGTGGTTTTAATTTGATGGAATGTAGATAATAATCAAGAAGTGGAACCAAAAAAGCCAAAATAGATATTTCTTATGATAATGATAAAAATAAAAATACTGGGGTGCCTGGGTGGCGCAGTCGTTGAGCGTCTGCCTTCGGCTCAGGGCGTGATCCCAGCGTTCTGGGATCGAGCCCCACATCAGGCTCTTCCACTGGGAGCCTGCTTCTTCCTCTCCCGTTCCCCCTGCTTATTTTCCCTCTCTCGCTGGCTGTCTCTGTCAAATAAATAAATAAAATCTTAAAAAAAAAAATAAAAAGAAATAAAAAGAAAAATACTGGTGTTGTTTTACCTTACCAAATCATTAGCTTCTACGTATACATAATACTTTTACATGCACTATCTAATTGGAACCTTTGGACAATCATATGAATTAGACAGGGCAGAGAGTGTTAACCCCTTTTATAGATGAGAAAACTGAGGCCAATATAGATGAAGTAATTTGCTCTCAAGTTATTTGAAGTGGTAAATCTTGGACTGTTAAAACCCAAATTTTCTGACTCCTTTGTCCAAACAGTAAGATCCTTGTACTAGACTCTTGAAAGAGTCCTGTAGAGTATTTTAATTTAGAATTTATTTTGGACATAATTAAAAAAATTTTTTTTATTTGGTTTCTAACTTGTTGAAAACGAAAATGATCAATTTATTTATTTATTTATTTATTTTTTTAAAAAGATTTTATTTATTTATTCGACAGAGATTGAGACAGCCAGCGAGAGAGGGAACACAAGCAGGGGGAGTGGGAGAGGAAGAAGCAGGTTCATAGCAGAGGAGCCTGATGTGGGGCTCGATCCCATAACGCCGGGATCACGCCCTGAGCCGAAGGCAGCCGCTTAACCGCTGCGCCACCCAGGCGCCCCGAAAATGATCAATTTAGGACCACTTGTTAGTGCTAGTCAAATTGCCAGCAACAACAACTGATAGACACCAACAAAGGATGGTGGAGAAGAACTGGAGCAAACATAAATCAAAAAGCATTGTGTCTGGTGTAACTTTGTCAAAGGGTGTAAAGCCTCATACGTTTTAGAGTCCAAGTATTCTCTTTATTACAACATCATATAATAATTGCTTTAGAAGTAATTCATTTGGAAAAATTTACGTGAAGGAAGTTGCATTAAAAATGTTTGCTGACTGCATTTGGAAAATTAACAGATATTTAATTCTCTATGATCTTGGATAAATGAGGCATTGCTATGTTCTAAAATTTGTACTAATGGTATGTTGTAGTGGTCTAATCACCGCTAACTTTAGTATGACCATCTTATAATATACTAACCAGTCAACTTTGATCTGATTTCATTGAAATTCACCACTCTAAATTATTTACAACAGCTTTTGTTTCTAACCCTCGTAAGTATCAGAGTCCCTATCTCTGGTACAGAAATAATATCTAGCCCTGACTGTGACAAAGGGCAGAGAGACAGCACTTGAAGGTACTGATCAGTAGGGAGGGAGTTAAGAGGTAATGTACACTTGCAATGACCGTTGAAACCTGAAAGTCTGAAACAAGCAGACAGGAACCTTCTACAAGGGTAAGAAAAGAAAAACAACTTGTGATCTCTCAGAGGCAGATTTGATGCTTTTTTCCTCCCTTTCCTCTTTCTTTGACCTGAGAAGGAGTTGTCCTCTTTTTCCCATAGGATTTCACTTTTGGCTTGCTTCCCTAGTTATCTTCATTACAGTGCACTGCACCTGCTGTGAAGGTAACTTGATTTTAATGAGATTGAATTGATAATCAAATATTGCAAATGAGTAAAGATATTAGGAAATGAGTCCTGGACACAGTGTGGTATGTGATCTGTGAATAGGGTGAAATACTGTGTTGATATGTGTAGAAGTGCTTTTCTTTCTTGCTGTACAATCAATGCTTAATTATTCATCATTCTTGAGGAATTTCTATTAATTTGTTCCTTTGAACCCTAGTGGTATGGTATATATTGAATGTTTATAATGTTAGTCTTGAATCCTTACAGGGCTTCCAAATTAAGGAGCAATTAAACTGATGAGATTAAAACGATGAGACTATTTTACTGAATTTTAGTTCTTTGAAAGCTGGTAGTTTTAAGTAGGTTAACACCAGAATATTTGATTTCTGATAATACTTTTAACCATGCTGCATAATGTATTTTTATGTATTTCTTACATCTTTTAGCAGTAATTTGAAAATAACTTACTTTAAAAAATTCGCCTTTTTATTTCATAAGTATGAAGTGGAAAAAAGAATACAAAACAATACATACAGGTGATAGTAATGATATATAAATGATGTATACCTGTGTATTAAAAAATTAGAAAACTGAACAGATGTTCACAGTAATAACCTCTGTATGGTAGGGTTGTAGGCAGTTTTCTTTGTGCTTTTCTATACTTTCTAGCTTTTCTAAGATTAAGATATATTATTTTTATAGGAAAAAGAGCTATAAACAAAATATTCTTATGTTCAGAGAACTGAGTCTATAATAAGACTCTGTTTTCTTCTTAGTTATCATGTGTTAAGAATGTACTTTCCTTTATGGGTGAATTTTACTTTAGTAATGTGAAAGTTTGCTGTTTTGGAGAGGTAATCTTTATTGCTGCTCATGAAACCATCCCATCCCCCTGAGGGCTCCTTGTTTGTCTGATGAGGTTTGTAGTTAAAGGAGGCTTTTATTTAAAAAAATTCTTTTTGGGGCCTCCTGGGCGGTTCAGTCGGTGAAGCATCTGACTCTTGATCTCATCTCAGGTCTTGGTCTCAGGGTCCTGAGTTCAGGCCCCCGTGGCACCTATCTAAAAAAATGATAAAAATCCTTCCTTTTTCTAAGCACCATTAACCTCAGAAAGTCCTCAGCTTGCATTGTTCTTGCCCCTCTCCTTCACTCATTTTTTTCATATCTTGACTTCAAATACATGCATGTCCTCTTAGGAAATGTCTAGCTTCATTGTGAATACAGGTTGTTTCATTAATTAGTGTTGTGTTACTGAAAATTTGAATGTGGTCATAGTTTTAAAATATGCCTTTTTTTTTTTAAGATTTTATTTATTTATTTGACAGAGATAGAGACAGCCAGCGAGAGAGGGAACACAGGCAGGGGGAGTGGGAGAGGAAGAAGCAGGCTCATAGTGGAGGAGCCTAATGTGGGGCTCGATCCCATAACGCCGGGATCACGCCCTGAGCCGAAGGCAGACGCCCAACGACTGAGCCACCCAGGCGCCCCTAAAATATGCCATTTTGTAGTGAATAGAGGTTGACACTAATAGTTTGTGGGAATTTGTAAATTACTTGTGTAAACTATTATAGATAATTTATTTGTAAGAATGATAAATTTGTGTTACTGAGAGGTTCTGGGTTCGTAATGTTCTATTCACCGAAGTCTTATTTAGAAAGGAGAGAGAAAAACCAAGGTTAAAAGACATAAAATATGGGATGTTATAAAATGTTTCCAGGATCAGAGGATCTTGTGTTAGATCTCTGTGTGCTGACTTTTTGCTTTGAATTTTATTAATTTGAATTTAATACCTACTTTCTTCACTAAAGCCTAGGTATATTTAAGAACTATGTTCATAGTTGGTCCCAGTGTTATTTAAGTGTATCTGTGAGGTTTTGATTGTTGGCATTTCAATCATTAATCACCATTTTAAAGGAAAGCTATTTTTTAAAATACAATTTTCTTAACTAAGAAAAAAATGAAGAGCTTGTACTAGTGAGTTTCTAAGATTTTGTTAGTGTGTAAAATGAAGTGTGAGTATGCCACAGACTGTTTTCTCTATAAGAGGTTCTTTAGTGCTTGGTTTCTCAGACCGGGTTTCTTCCTCCATGTGCCTGGGGCTGTGCAAAGGCAGTTAAACTTGTACAATTCTCTTGATGATTTGGGAAAGGGGCAACATTTTTATATTAAAAGAAATGTATATTTTAAAGTAAAGTTTACAAAGAGTGAGTGCATGTGTGCGTGTGTATGTGTGTCTGTGTTTAAACTAAACCAGGCATATTAAGAGTACTTTTACCATTGTTGAAGGCAGCTTAGTCTATATCCCCAGATTGCTGAAGGAATTTGCATGTATTCTCTATTGTTAGGCTTCATGGAGTGGCAAAGTCTAAGAAACTGCTTGAATGTATGGGCTGGTGTGCCATCCATAAATATTAATTATACAGCCATGCTTATTTTAATTGAAATTAATTTAATTGAAATTAAATATGAATTTGATTCTTTTTCACAGTTTTTAGAGGAAAGTTTCAGACTTAACGCAAAAATAAACATAAAGTGTATTGGTCATCCATGTAACCATCATTCAGTTTTAGCAAATAGCAACTCATGCTATTCTTTAGGAATTTAATTTTATGTATATTTGCTCAGATTTGCCAAGATAAGCATCTGTAAGGTCAAGGTACTGACATCAGAAGCATTTCTGAACAAAGATGTTGCAGTTGGTGGGTGGGTATGACTGTGTTCAGCTGTTGTATAAGCTTGCATAAATAGTATCATCTTGACTTTAATCTTTCGGTTGTTCAGAGGTAGTGTGCATATTTCTGTTTAACCCCTGGAAACTTGCCAGAATAGTTTGTATCCTCTCCATCCCTGGCACCTTGACTCTAAATAGTCTATGAGTAAAAGCAGTAAGTTGATGTTAGGAGCCTGTTGGATAGAGCCATTAAGAAGGAAAATCTTTATTTTCAATTTAAAAAACTTTTGAGAATTACCTGGTTAATGTTTTGGATGCTGTAAAATCTGCTTCACTTTTCATCTGCTTGGAAATACACTTTATAAACATGAGAACATAGAGTCACACAGACCTGAATTCAAATCTCAGCTGGTGTTTATTACCTTTCCTCTCCAAACCTCACTTGTTCAAATGTGAAATGGGGATATGGGTTGTTGTGGGAAGTAAATGAAATAATACATTCAACATTGGTTATGTTGAAATGTCATTTGTACTCTATGACTGAATAGATGTATTTCCTGAGTTCAAGTCACAGATGGATTTGTATAACTGAAATTGAGGAAGTATATTTATAATTACTAGGCTACTTAGAAAGGAGAGCTAATCTTTATTTTGTCATATCTAGTTTTCTGACTGGTAGGAATAAGATCTAAAGATATAATGGAAGATCTAAAGATAGAAAATGTTCTTTGAACAAATACTGTATTGAAACAAAGCGTTGGGGGAAAATGCCTTACAGTTGTTTCTTATCAAATAATTACAGCAAACTCTGGCCTGTTCTATTCTAACTGCACTATTGAGTGAATTCTCAAGTTCAAGTAAAACGAGCAACATTGGACTCAGTATGGAATTCCATGGTAACTGCAAAAGAGTTTTTCAGGTATTGGTATTTTTATGTTTTATTAGATTGTTTACTTTTTACACAATCTGTTCTTAATGGAGCAAGAACATTTATTTGATCTAGTTGAATGGTAGCCTGTGCTTGAAGATTGGTGTTGTGATTTCACAGCATTTAGTAAAGGATATAATATAAGATAGGATAAAGATTTGGCGAACATAGTTGACAATTTTAGATTTCTTGTTTAATTTTAGTCTTTAAACAAAGAGGAAATACCACTCCAAAGATCCTTAGATTATTTATTTTGTTCTTATTACATTTAGATGTAACTGATTCAATTGGTGGGACTTCGCTGGCCTTAAAATAGGCCTGGCAGAATGCCAACGAGGGCCATGTATTTAAAATGTTATTGCAGATGGTGTGGGCTCTTTGTCTCGTATGTATTGTTTGGCTCTGAAGTAAAGTTATGTGAAGGCATTGGCTTAAATCCGAGGGCTCTGCACTAAAGCAACTGACCCCTCCAGCTCTGTAGTAGTTGTCAAAGACTCCACTTCTTTTATGGAGTAGCATTTATATTATAGTAGATGCATTCAAACTGGTGTCACTTGAAAGCATACTTGTGATATAAATTATGAGCAGGCCTAAAAATGGAAAATGTTCTTAAAGAGGTAGTGTTTTTCCATTGAAAATTTTAAGGTTTTTGTTTGTTTTGTTTTATGGTTCTTAAATGGGAATACATTGTGTATCAGCTTTTGATTGAAAAATATGTGTGATTTATTTATTATAGGAAGATGACCTTCGTCAAATCTTCATGTTAACGGTTGAAGTTCTTCAGGAGTTNNAGGCGGGAAAACCTCAATGCTCAGATGTCTTCAGTATTTCAGCGTTACCTTGCACTCGCCAATCAAGTCTTGAGCTGGAACTTTCTTCCTCCAAATTATATCCTTTTAAACTGAAGAGTTTATTTGTGGTAATTTTCATAGATGACTTAATTATGGCTAAAAGTACTTCATCTCTGCAGGTTTGTAAAGTGTTATTGCTGGAAAGAAAATACGTTTTTAAGAAATGGAATTTAATTTTTTTTTCATTTTATAATGTACAATGCAGTGGACTACTTACAGGATTTAAAATTTCATTTACAGCTTTGTAGAAGAGAGTCAAATAAATGGAAGCATTTAGTGGATAAGGGGGCTGTTGCCAACTAATAGGAATAGCAGTGTTCCTTAGGAAGGAAAAAGAAGAAGGTGGGAAGTGAATTTTTGTCGAGAAACTGAATCATTTCCTCTGTGTAACATGTGATTACATTGGATTTATTTGGCTGACTTTCCTTAAGACTAATTTGGCATTCTGTGATTTGATCTTTATGGATGCAGATATTGTTCGAGTGTAGATAGTAAGGTAGTAGTATGTTTATTCTTTGAAGACCTTTTTTTTTTTTTAAGACTTTATTTGAGAGAGAGAGAGAGAGAGAGCATGAGTAGGGGGAGGGGCAGAGGCAGAGGCAGAGGGAGAAGCAGGCTTCCCGCTGAGCAGGGAGCCCAACATGGGTCTGGATTCCAGGATCTTGGGGTCATGACCTGAGCTGAAGGCAGATGCTTAACCAACTGACCCACCCAGGTGCCCCCTTTGAAGACTTTTTTTTAATATTAAAATATAAAACTTTTATTTCTAGCTAATTATGAGTGATACAAAATAAGTTTAAATGGGTTACATTGTAGGTACATATGTCTGCTTTTTAAAAAAATCAGTTATTAAAGTTATTAAAGTTCTGTTTCTTAGTTTAAGGTTTATGATTTGCTTTCTAGAAAATTTGCTACCTATTGATAGATTGAAAGCAGTACTATCTAGTGTCTCTTCATCTTTATCATAGTTGAGTCAGACAAATCTAGGTTTAATTCTTTTTTTTTTTTTTTTAAAGATTTTATTTGTTTATTTGACAGAGACAGCCAGGGAGAGAGGGGACACAGCAGGGGGAGTGGGAGAGGAAGAAGCAGCCTCCCAGCGGAGGAGCCCGATGTGGGACTCGATCCTGGAACACCAGGATCACACCCTGAGCCGAAGGCAGACGTTTTAACGACTGCGCTACCCAGGCGCCCCATCTAGGTTTAATTCTTAGCTGATGTTAGGCAACATCACTGCGTCTCAGTTTTTCCAAATATAAAATGGGGATATGGATTGTTGAGTGATTTAAATATAGTAATACATTTAAAACACTCAGGAGTTAGCTACTATTTATTGAGCTTTTAGTAGCTTACTTGAATAAAGAAGCTTATCAGCTGTCTGTGTTAGGTTCTTTTTTCTTGACCTAATATACAGGAAATTTAATTTAACTTGTTGTACATGTCTTTAATCAGTCTTTTCTTGGGGGCCTAGGTATGGGGGGTTAGGGAATCTATTTAGGAGAAAAAGATGACAAGCAAATAGGAAATACATATTCAGCCATACCAGAGATTTAAGGTGAGACTCATTTTTATTCCAACAGAACCAAGAGTTGCTACATTCACATACTAGAAATTACCTACTGTTTTTGGCTGGTAAAATTGTGGGATTTTAAAGGGGTTAAGTGGTGTTAGGTACAACTTTTCCTTCTATTTTCAAGTTAATACACTCATGCAGTAAAAAACTAACTGTGAAATACTATATAGGGTATTGAGTCTCTGACTCGTTGTCATTCCCCAAGGCAGTCATGGTGAGCTGGTGCTCTGTGGGGCAGAGCTTATAGGGATGTTAATCACTTTCTGCTTTTATCCTTGCTCTCTAATCAGCTTTCTCCTCGTTATTAATTTATATCTTCAGTATATTCTTTTTGGTTGTTAAAATGCATATATTTTCTTAGGTTTGCTTTTTAAAAAATTTCCCCTTTGAGTGCTGCAATATAATTTTTGCTCCAGTTTTTGTTAGTAAAAAAGGGAAAGATGTTGAAAACTTTGAGACAGATTTAAAAAAGTAGCAGGCCATATGGAACTATCAAAACATTAATTATATATGTAGGGAAAATCAACAGAAGTTACACTGCATATATTGGAGCCAATTTTAAAGTCTCTGTTTTAGGGGGAAATGTGACTGTTTTGTAAAGGGAAACAGTGCTGTAGGAGTTTGGAAACAAAGTTTGTCTAAAGATACACACACATAAAATATTTTCATAAAGTATTTAGATAAAGCTCTGGAAAACCTGTCATCTGAAAATAATTAGCACGGCTTTAGTGTTCCCAGAGAAAATAATCCCTTGTTTAAAGAGAAGTAGATCTTGATCTTGACCTTCAGATATTCTACTTCATGACTTACAGATGAATTCATATCTGACCATAGATGTTTGCATAGTGGCCATTTGTTGGCCACCTGAACTCCAGTCCAGTATTCCTTCAAGAGGATTAGCTTTAAATGTAGGGAAAGAACATGGCAATGGAGTTAAACAAAGCTACATTTTTAGTGCTAATTAAGGGAATCAGTTTCAGGGAACCCAATTGTGATATAATTTCTAATTTTGGCAATTCCTTGGTGATCTGTTTAATCACTGGAAGGGAATTGGATTATCATTTAGCTTTGTACCTTGAAGAGGGCCTACAAATCAAATTTAACTTAGTTAATATAAAATGTTTGGCTCTTTAAAAAATGATTTATCCCTTAAGATAGAATAATAGCTAGTAGACCTTGTAAAGTGTGTATTTTGTATCAAATATATTCGATCATTTAGAATGGTATCATGTTAAATGAGGCTGTGTTAAATTGCCAATATCAATCCCTATTCATAATTTTTTGCAATGTGCTTTCTTTCTTGCATCTTTTTATTTTGATGTACTTCTAAACATACAGAGATACTACAAGAGTAATTGAAAGAATTGGCCGTATGTCCTAATACCAAGATTCACCAGTTGAAAACATTTTGTCCCTTTTTCTTTTTCTTTCTTTCTGTCTCTACATATGCATAATTTTTGTTGTAAGGATATACCACATTTCTAGTTATCCATGGATTAATTGATTGACAGTTGGGCTGTTTCAGCTTTTTGGTTATTATGAATAATGCTGCTGCTATGAACATTCATTTTTAAGTTCTTGTTTGGACTTAAA
>NW_024423344.1:2698945-2701519 GCF_017311325.1 Ursus maritimus | reverse complement strand
TTTTTAAAGATTTTATTTGTTTATTTGACAGAGACAGCCAGGGAGAGAGGGGACACAGCAGGGGGAGTGGGAGAGGAAGAAGCAGCCTCCCAGCGGAGGAGCCCGATGTGGGACTCGATCCTGGAACACCAGGATCACACCCTGAGCCGAAGGCAGACGTTTTAACGACTGCGCTACCCAGGCGCCCCATCTAGGTTTAATTCTTAGCTGATGTTAGGCAACATCACTGCGTCTCAGTTTTTCCAAATATAAAATGGGGATATGGATTGTTGAGTGATTTAAATATAGTAATACATTTAAAACACTCAGGAGTTAGCTACTATTTATTGAGCTTTTAGTAGCTTACTTGAATAAAGAAGCTTATCAGCTGTCTGTGTTAGGTTCTTTTTTCTTGACCTAATATACAGGAAATTTAATTTAACTTGTTGTACATGTCTTTAATCAGTCTTTTCTTGGGGGCCTAGGTATGGGGGGTTAGGGAATCTATTTAGGAGAAAAAGATGACAAGCAAATAGGAAATACATATTCAGCCATACCAGAGATTTAAGGTGAGACTCATTTTTATTCCAACAGAACCAAGAGTTGCTACATTCACATACTAGAAATTACCTACTGTTTTTGGCTGGTAAAATTGTGGGATTTTAAAGGGGTTAAGTGGTGTTAGGTACAACTTTTCCTTCTATTTTCAAGTTAATACACTCATGCAGTAAAAAACTAACTGTGAAATACTATATAGGGTATTGAGTCTCTGACTCGTTGTCATTCCCCAAGGCAGTCATGGTGAGCTGGTGCTCTGTGGGGCAGAGCTTATAGGGATGTTAATCACTTTCTGCTTTTATCCTTGCTCTCTAATCAGCTTTCTCCTCGTTATTAATTTATATCTTCAGTATATTCTTTTTGGTTGTTAAAATGCATATATTTTCTTAGGTTTGCTTTTTAAAAAATTTCCCCTTTGAGTGCTGCAATATAATTTTTGCTCCAGTTTTTGTTAGTAAAAAAGGGAAAGATGTTGAAAACTTTGAGACAGATTTAAAAAAGTAGCAGGCCATATGGAACTATCAAAACATTAATTATATATGTAGGGAAAATCAACAGAAGTTACACACTGCATATATTGGAGCCAATTTTAAAGTCTCTGTTTTAGGGGGAAATGTGACTGTTTTGTAAAGGGAAACAGTGCTGTAGGAGTTTGGAAACAAAGTTTGTCTAAAGATACACACACATAAAATATTTTCATAAAGTATTTAGATAAAGCTCTGGAAAACCTGTCATCTGAAAATAATTAGCACGGCTTTAGTGTTCCCAGAGAAAATAATCCCTTGTTTAAAGAGAAGTAGATCTTGATCTTGACCTTCAGATATTCTACTTCATGACTTACAGATGAATTCATATCTGACCATAGATGTTTGCATAGTGGCCATTTGTTGGCCACCTGAACTCCAGTCCAGTATTCCTTCAAGAGGATTAGCTTTAAATGTAGGGAAAGAACATGGCAATGGAGTTAAACAAAGCTACATTTTTAGTGCTAATTAAGGGAATCAGTTTCAGGGAACCCAATTGTGATATAATTTCTAATTTTGGCAATTCCTTGGTGATCTGTTTAATCACTGGAAGGGAATTGGATTATCATTTAGCTTTGTACCTTGAAGAGGGCCTACAAATCAAATTTAACTTAGTTAATATAAAATGTTTGGCTCTTTAAAAAATGATTTATCCCTTAAGATAGAATAATAGCTAGTAGACCTTGTAAAGTGTGTATTTTGTATCAAATATATTCGATCATTTAGAATGGTATCATGTTAAATGAGGCTGTGTTAAATTGCCAATATCAATCCCTATTCATAATTTTTTGCAATGTGCTTTCTTTCTTGCATCTTTTTATTTTGATGTACTTCTAAACATACAGAGATACTACAAGAGTAATTGAAAGAATTGGCCGTATGTCCTAATACCAAGATTCACCAGTTGAAAACATTTTGTCCCTTTTTCTTTTTCTTTCTTTCTGTCTCTACATATGCATAATTTTTGTTGTAAGGATATACCACATTTCTAGTTATCCATGGATTAATTGATTGACAGTTGGGCTGTTTCAGCTTTTTGGTTATTATGAATAATGCTGCTGCTATGAACATTCATTTTTAAGTTCTTGTTTGGACTTAAATTTTCATTTCTCTGGGATGTACCTAGCAGTAGAATTGCTGAATCATGTGGAAACTGTGTTTAATCTTTTGAGGAGCTGCCACGCTGTTTTCTAAAGTAGCTGTACCATTTCACATTCTTACCAACATTATATGAGGTTTCCAATTTCTCCACATCCTGGCCAACACTTGTTATTTGTCTGTTTATAGCCATCCTATTTCATATGAAGTGGTATCTCATTGTGATTTTGATTTGCATTACCCTGACGGTTAATGTATTAAACATCTTTTTATGTGGTTTTGGGCCATATGTGATTCTTCTTTGGAAAAATGCCTATTGAAATCCATTGTCTATTTTTTAATTGGTTTATTTGTTTAAAATTGAATTGTAATAGTTCTTTATATATTCTGGATACAGGTCCCTCAACAGATACAT
>NW_024423344.1:2598280-2698935 GCF_017311325.1 Ursus maritimus | reverse complement strand
TATACAGGAAATTTAATTTAACTTGTTGTACATGTCTTTAATCAGTCTTTTCTTGGGGGCCTAGGTATGGGGGGTTAGGGAATCTATTTAGGAGAAAAAGATGACAAGCAAATAGGAAATACATATTCAGCCATACCAGAGATTTAAGGTGAGACTCATTTTTATTCCAACAGAACCAAGAGTTGCTACATTCACATACTAGAAATTACCTACTGTTTTTGGCTGGTAAAATTGTGGGATTTTAAAGGGGTTAAGTGGTGTTAGGTACAACTTTTCCTTCTATTTTCAAGTTAATACACTCATGCAGTAAAAAACTAACTGTGAAATACTATATAGGGTATTGAGTCTCTGACTCGTTGTCATTCCCCAAGGCAGTCATGGTGAGCTGGTGCTCTGTGGGGCAGAGCTTATAGGGATGTTAATCACTTTCTGCTTTTATCCTTGCTCTCTAATCAGCTTTCTCCTCGTTATTAATTTATATCTTCAGTATATTCTTTTTGGTTGTTAAAATGCATATATTTTCTTAGGTTTGCTTTTTAAAAAATTTCCCCTTTGAGTGCTGCAATATAATTTTTGCTCCAGTTTTTGTTAGTAAAAAAGGGAAAGATGTTGAAAACTTTGAGACAGATTTAAAAAAGTAGCAGGCCATATGGAACTATCAAAACATTAATTATATATGTAGGGAAAATCAACAGAAGTTACACTGCATATATTGGAGCCAATTTTAAAGTCTCTGTTTTAGGGGGAAATGTGACTGTTTTGTAAAGGGAAACAGTGCTGTAGGAGTTTGGAAACAAAGTTTGTCTAAAGATACACACACATAAAATATTTTCATAAAGTATTTAGATAAAGCTCTGGAAAACCTGTCATCTGAAAATAATTAGCACGGCTTTAGTGTTCCCAGAGAAAATAATCCCTTGTTTAAAGAGAAGTAGATCTTGATCTTGACCTTCAGATATTCTACTTCATGACTTACAGATGAATTCATATCTGACCATAGATGTTTGCATAGTGGCCATTTGTTGGCCACCTGAACTCCAGTCCAGTATTCCTTCAAGAGGATTAGCTTTAAATGTAGGGAAAGAACATGGCAATGGAGTTAAACAAAGCTACATTTTTAGTGCTAATTAAGGGAATCAGTTTCAGGGAACCCAATTGTGATATAATTTCTAATTTTGGCAATTCCTTGGTGATCTGTTTAATCACTGGAAGGGAATTGGATTATCATTTAGCTTTGTACCTTGAAGAGGGCCTACAAATCAAATTTAACTTAGTTAATATAAAATGTTTGGCTCTTTAAAAAATGATTTATCCCTTAAGATAGAATAATAGCTAGTAGACCTTGTAAAGTGTGTATTTTGTATCAAATATATTCGATCATTTAGAATGGTATCATGTTAAATGAGGCTGTGTTAAATTGCCAATATCAATCCCTATTCATAATTTTTTGCAATGTGCTTTCTTTCTTGCATCTTTTTATTTTGATGTACTTCTAAACATACAGAGATACTACAAGAGTAATTGAAAGAATTGGCCGTATGTCCTAATACCAAGATTCACCAGTTGAAAACATTTTGTCCCTTTTTCTTTTTCTTTCTTTCTGTCTCTACATATGCATAATTTTTGTTGTAAGGATATACCACATTTCTAGTTATCCATGGATTAATTGATTGACAGTTGGGCTGTTTCAGCTTTTTGGTTATTATGAATAATGCTGCTGCTATGAACATTCATTTTTAAGTTCTTGTTTGGACTTAAATTTTCATTTCTCTGGGATGTACCTAGCAGTAGAATTGCTGAATCATGTGGAAACTGTGTTTAATCTTTTGAGGAGCTGCCACGCTGTTTTCTAAAGTAGCTGTACCATTTCACATTCTTACCAACATTATATGAGGTTTCCAATTTCTCCACATCCTGGCCAACACTTGTTATTTGTCTGTTTATAGCCATCCTATTTCATATGAAGTGGTATCTCATTGTGATTTTGATTTGCATTACCCTGACGGTTAATGTATTAAACATCTTTTTATGTGGTTTTGGGCCATATGTGATTCTTCTTTGGAAAAATGCCTATTGAAATCCATTGTCTATTTTTTAATTGGTTTATTTGTTTAAAATTGAATTGTAATAGTTCTTTATATATTCTGGATACAGGTCCCTCAACAGATACATGATTTTCAGATAATTCCTCCATTTCTCTGAGTTGTATTTTACTTTTTTATGATGTCCTTTGAAATACAGAAAATTTGAATTTTGATGATGTCCAATTTATTTATTTTTTCTTTTGTTGTCAAAGCTCAGAAATCATTGCCTGATCCCAAGTCATGAAAATTTATGCCTGTGTCTTCTTTTAAGACTGGCTTCTTATATGTAGACTCTTCATATTGAAAACTTTGATCTGTTTTTAATTAAATTTTATGTATGATGTGAGATAGTGATCGGGCTTAGTTCTTTTGCATGTGGATATCCAGTTATCCCAACAGATAATTGACTATTGTTTAGAAAGATAGAAGAGGCTAGGGGAGTTGGAATTACCTGAGAAATGTCATGGTGGTGAATGATTGCTGCATCTGTTAATATGTAACTTAATTGCCCTTACCTCAGTTTTTAATTTAGAATGCTAGAATGCCAAAAGGATTGATAGGAGAAATTATTCATTTGAATCAATGATTTTTAAGGTTAAATATGCATGCTCATCCTCCAGATTTTTTTTATAATAATTTTTATTATGTTATGTTAGTCACCGTACAGTACATCCCTAGTTTTTGATGTAATGTTCCATGATACATTACTTCCGTTTAACACCCAGTGCACCATGCAATACGTGCCCTCCTTAATACCCATTACCAGCCTATCCCAGTCCCCCACCCCTCTCCCCTCTGAAGCCCTCAGTTTGTTTCCCAGAGTCCATAGTCTCTCATGGTTCATTCCCCTTTCTGTTTACCCCCCTTCATTCTTCCCTTTCTTCTCTTGCCGATCTTCCTATTTCTTATGTTCCACAAATGAGTGAAACCATATGATAATTGTCTTTCTCTGCTTGACTTATTTCACTTAGCATTATCTCTTCCAGTCCCGTCCATGTTGCTGCAAATGTTGTGAAATCGTTCTTTTTGATGGCTGAGTAATATTCCATTGTATATATGGACCACATCTTCTTAATCCAGTCATCCGTTGAAGGGCATCTCGGCTCCTTCCACAATTTAGCTATTGTGGACAATGCTGCTATGAACATTGGGGTGCATATGGCCCTTCTCTTCACTGCGTCTGTCTCTTTGGGGTAAATACCCAGTAGTGCAATTGCTGGATCATAGGGTAGCTCAATTTTTAACTTTTTAAGGGACCTTCACACTGTTTTCCAAAGTTCAGCCTCCAGATTTGTATTTACGTAAATGATTTGTTGATAAATGAAAGGATATGATTATAGACCAAAATATATATTAGATTGGCTGGAAGGAAATTTTGTGTAGTTGGTTGCTGAAGCTTTCGGAGATTTCTTACTGAGAAGTATGTAAATTATGACTATAAAAATGTTATCGAGAAAGCCAGTCGAAGCTGAGAGGTATTAATGAAAAGAATACATGAATTGAATGTTTAGATATTTATTAATATTTAAGAGTATTTGCTGTCACGTATAATAATTTTGCAATTATCTTAGGTCAAGATTAACGTGCATACATAGAGTTTCACTGAAGAAGTCATAACTCCACAGCAGTGGTTCTCAGTTGGGGTGATTTTGCACACTTGATACATTTGGCAATGTCTGGAGACATATTTGTTTATCACTTATAGGGGAATGTTACTGGCAACTGGTGGGTAGAGGCCAGGGTTACTGCTAGACATCTAACATGCACAGGACAGCTCCCACAAGAAATAGTTATTGTGCCCAAAGTGTCAGTAGTGATCCACACAAAAACTTTTATGTGAATGTACTTAGCAGTATAATTTATAATAGGCAAAAAGTAGAAATAACCCAAGTAGCCTTCAACTGATGAATGGATAAATGTGGTTTACCCACATTATAGACTATTATTCATCAGTAAAAAGGAATACTGATACTGATACATGCAACAACATGGATACACCTTGGAAACATCATACATCATACATTCTTTTTGTGAAAGAAGTCATTCACAAAAGACCACATGTTGTACAATTCCAGAGTAGGCAGACCTATGGAAACAGAAAGATTAGTGGTTACCTAGGGCTGGGATGGTTGGATGAAAACAGGAGGTGATGGCTTAAGTGCATGGGGCTTCTTTTTGGGTGATAAAAATGTTCTAAAATTATATCATGGTGATGGTTGCATAACTCTGAATATACTAAACACCACTGAGTTGTACTGTCAATGAGTAAATTGTGTAGTACGTGAATTAAGTCTCAAGGCTTTAAAAATATCAGCAGTCATGCCAAGGGTTAGAATAAATCTTGCTGTACAGGTCAACTGCCTACTGTTGTAGAATGTTTCAGAGGCAGATTAAGGGTATAGATAAAGTTTTGGGAGATACTCCTTTTATGGGGCCACTGAAGTAAAGGGGGTGAGAAAGATCATTCAAAGGGAAGCAGAGAAGATTGATGGTAGAATCTTTGGGTACAGCAATAGTAAGAACCAGGAAGAAGCAAAAGAGATTGAGCAGGGTAGTTCAGACAAGCAGAGGGAATAGCCAGGCAAGGGAGTCGGGGAAGCAAAGATAGATGAGTTTTTCAAAAAATAAAGGTAGTAGATGTGCTGTTACTGAGAAGGAAGATGTAGATTGGGTATCAGGACACAGATAGCCATGTGGAGATAAGTTTATTTGAGTGCCAGGTGGGCAGGGTATTGCACAGAAGCCATTTCAGTGATTGAGTAGTGATTGGTAATTGAAGTAGAAAGTGTCAGTATTTCGAGGACCATGAACTTGAGAAATGTAGTGGCAGTTTGAGATAATTGAAGGTTTGGTTTGGTTTTGTACTTTATGCTTTGGAGAAGTGAAATCTGTTTATTGCCCAAGGGGAAGAAATCAGAATTGACGCAAGAAAATGCGATGTTGTAGTGCTAGATAGGCCAGTGGTACAGATGTTTAGATAGCCCAGGATGCAGTTGAGGTAGTGAGGAAGATAATAAGCTTTAGGTTGTATGGTCTGCCTACCATCATGACCCAAGATTCTTAGCTATTAAATGCTGTTTTGATCAGCTTTGTCTAGGTTTATTCAAAAGTAGAGGAGCAAAGTTGTAGACATCAGCATCTGATGGAATTTGTGTGTGTGTGTGTGTGTGTGTGTGTGTGTGTGTGTGTCTGGAAAAAAATGTATAAAGCCAATGTGAAGTTTCTTCTTCAGTCTTCTTTTTTTTTTTTTTTTTCATTTTTCCCCAAACTATCCTCTGTTTCTACCTGATAATTGTACACTTTAAAAGAAAAGTCAGTCTGTAAAGTCATTAATCAGTGTCAGAAGTAGTTTATGTTTTATCCTCCCAGGGATATTTCTGCTTTACAAGGAATGTATCCAGGAGGAACCAGCAAGAAGAATTTCTGACTTCAGGTCATTGGAAGGAAAGGTTATGTTGGGAGTAGTCCCTTCGGTCCTAGGTCATAATTGATTGTCCTGAATTATATATTAACCTATACTGTAATATTTTGAAAAATATTTAGTAGTTGAACTTTTGAACTTGGTAGTTCTTTTGAACTTTTGAACTTGGTAGTTCTTATATCTGTTTTCTTGCCTGTGATATCCCGTTGTATTACCTATAGTTATTATCCTATTATACGTACTATAGTTACATAGAACCATCATAGCTGGTAGGGCCTTTGGCTATAGGAGAAAGTTAACAAAACTGCTTCTCTGATGTCAACCTGCAGGTGGTTGAAGAGCAAACGGGAAGGCCCACTAAGTTGTTTGCTGCTCTCTGAGCAGGACTGTGCAGTTTTATTTTCTTTATTTCAAAGCCCACAGATTTTTCACTTATTACTTTTTATAGTTTAAATCTAATCAGGAGCAGGGAGGAATGGATTGAGCATTAGAAAAAAGTCTCCCCAAGAGGAAACTTAACTTCCATACTTTTTAAGTCTCTTACCTTAATTGCTTAGTAATTTAAGGCCATGGGCAACTTAAAAGTTAAACCTTACATGCCAGGAGCAGCATCCCTTGGTGCCCCTTTGGCTTAGTAAGTTATGTCGTTTATGTAGGTGTGTGTTGGACAGGTCTGACTTAATTACTTTAAATGTAGTATTTCTCACTAGAAAATTATTTCCTTTCAAATTATTTATAAAGAAATATATCCATCGAGTTCTAAATTCTGAACTGTCTAGGTTATCAGTTTAATAAATTCTTAACAAATGACACTACATATAAGGTAGTCCTGGGCTATACTCTGAGCATAGAGTTTAAGATTATATTATTTGCAAAATGATGTCGATGGGAAGATGGTAGAAGAGCTGCCCACTAAAGTACATGTTTTTCCCATGTATTAGGTTTAAGTGAGTAGTGAATACTCAAGAAATTACAGTAGTATGGAGAATTTTGGTTTATTAATACCTAAAGTGAATTCTTGAAGGCCATTCTGTACATCTTAATTTTGATGGCAGGATTTTTTTGTTCATATCAGACACCATTAAGACCGTGTGGGTTTAATCCTTTTATCGGTTAAAGAAACTTTGCTTTTACTGTGGGTAGAACTATACTTCCTACCCTGGTCAGTTGTCTTTAGCAGATTTTGGTCATTATTTGGACTGGGGAAAAGTGTGTGAATCTGTTACCATTAATGCAAAATCATTGTTCTACTGACAGTAGGCTGGTAGCATGATCTTTATGTATAAAGATTACACAGCTGCCCACCCTAGACAGTTGTTGTGAGAGATCAGAGAGTAATTAGTATTAACATTGTGGTCCTGCAGCTCAGCCTGAGTCGGATTTTTAAGTTCCTTGAAAGAGGGAATGATGCCTTTTCTCCCTCTTCACATCAGCTTTGGTTGACTAGCCTAGCCTTACACTAGGGTGGGTAAGTAACCAACATATTGGAGTGGAATACAAAAGAGGGCTTGATAGCCTGAAAGTTCTCTGACCTAATCACCAAAACATGTATTCACACCTAAATGGGTAGCATTGAACTGTATAAAAGTAATGGAAATGTAATTTAATTGGGATAAACATCACTTACTGTAGTCTTTTGAATTTTTTTTTTTTTAAAGATTTTATTTATTTACTTGACAGAGATAGAGACAGTCAGCGAGAGAGGGAACACAAGCAGGGAGAGTGGGAGAGAAAGAAGCAGGCTCATAGCGGAGGAGCCTGATGTGGGGCTCGATCCCATAACACCGGGATCACGCCCTGAGCCGAAGGCAGACGCTTCATGACTGTGACACCCAGGCGCCCCGTCCTTTGAATTTTTAATATTAGGTTTTCTATTTTTTAATCCACTTAGGGTAGTAAATATTCCTGATTATACATCAGGTTTCCTTCCCAAAGAAGAAAGAAGTAGGGAATTGTCCTATATGGAAGACTTTAAGATTTTACTCACATTTGTAAGTCATCTAAAATGTCTGCTTGGTACATTATGTCTTTTCATTAAAACAACTGTGTTCTGAATTGAGAATTCATGTTCAAAAAGTTACATTTGGCATTGATAAAAGATAACATGTTGACATAGCATTGATTTTGAATTAAGAAATACTCGTATTTTTTTAAGGCATTGTGATATAATTCACAAGCCATACAAGTCACACATTTATTTATTTATTTTGATATATATAGAGAGAAAGCGTGCACTCAAGTGCAGGGTGGGGGCGGGGGGTAGGGGGAGAGGGAGAGAGACTCTCAAGCAGGCTTCATGCCCAGTGTGGAGCCCAACACAGGCTCAATCTCACAACCCTGAGATCATGACCTGAGCCGAGATCATGACCTGAGCCGAGATCAAGAGCCAGATGCTTAACTGAGCCACCCCAGTGCCCCACAAGTCCCACATTTAAAATGTACAATTAAATTTTTTCTTTAAAGTTTACTCAGGAGTTGTGCAACCATCACCATCATTGATTTTAGGGAGTATTTATCAATCCCAAAAAGAAACCCCATACCCTTTAACATTCCCGCCCCCACTTCCCCCCACCTCCACCAATGGCAACTACTAATCCACTTTCTATCTAGATTTTTCTATTTTGGATGTTTTATTTTAAACAGAATTCTACAATATGTGGGGTTTTTGTCACTTTTATGTGGCATGTTTTTGAGGTGTATTCGTTTTGTAGCATGTATCAGTATTCCATTCCTTTTTGTTGCCAAGTAACATTCCACTGTGTGGATAATACCATGTTTTAGTTCCCTATTCATCTGCTGATCAGTTGATGGTCATGTGAGTTCTTTCCATTTAAAAAAAAATTTTTTTTTTAAGATTTTATTTATTCAGAGAGCGAGAGCATGAGAGAGAGAAAGAGCACAGGCAGGGGGGAAGGGCAGAGGGAAAGGGAGAAGCAGACTCCCCACTGAGCAGGGAGCCCTATGTGGGGTTCGATCCCAGGACCCCAGGATCATGACCCGAGCCGAAGGTAGATGCTTAACTGACTGAGCCACCCAGGCACCCCAGTTCTTTCCATTTTAAAAAAACAATTTTCAGTATAGGGTAGTGCTGCTATGAACATCTTTCTACAGGTTTTCCCATACTTGTGGATATATTTCTCTTGGGTTTAATCTGTAGGAGTTAACATTTTGAGGAACCTGTACTATTTTGCATTAACATTGTAGTGTAGAAGTATTCCATTTTGTTTGCGACCTCACCAACACTTATCTGGGGTTTTTTTTGTTTATAACCATCCTGTTTCATACAAAGCGGTATCTCACTGTGGCTTAGATTTGCCTTACCCTAATGGTAAATGCTATTGAGCATCATTTCATGTGGTTTGTTGTTTGTGCTTCTGATACATTTGTAAGAAGGCTTTGCATAACCCAAGGTCAGAAAGGTTTTTTAAAATAGACTTTTTTAGAGCAATTTTAGGTTCATAGCAATATTGAGCAGAAGGTACAGAAATTTCCTATATCTTCCCTTCCCCCACACATGCATAGTCTCCCATTACCAATATCCCCCCCTGAGTTGTGCTTCTGTTATCATTGATGAACCTTTAAGTGACACATCATTATCACTCAAAAGTCCATGGTTTACATTGGGGTTCACTCTTGGAGTTCTGTGGGTTTTGACAAATGTATAATGACATGTATCCACCACCACAGTACCATACTAAGTAGTTTGACTGCCCTAAAAATCCTCTTTGTTCCACCTATTCATCCTTACCTCTCCCCAAAGCCTTGTCAGCCACTGATCGTTTCACTGTCTCAGTAGTTTCTCCTTTTCCAGAATGTCACGTAATTGGAATGATATAGTATGTGGCCTTTTTAGATTGACTTTTGCTTAGTAATATGCACTGAAGATTCCATGTCTCTTCATTGCTTGATAGTTTATTTCTTTATTATCACTGAATAATATTCTGTTGTCTGGATGACAATTTTCTTATCCATTTACCTACCAAAGGACATCTTGGTTGCTTCTAAGCTTTGTCTGTTATGACTAAACAGCTGTGTGCAGGTTTTTGTGTTGACACAAATATTCAGCACCTTTAGGTGAATACCCAGGAGCATAATTGCTGGATCATATGGTAAGAGTAGGTTTAGTTTTTTGAGAAACTGCCAAACTGTCCTCCAGAGTGGCGGCAGCATTTTGCACACCCACTGGCAATGAAATGAGTGTTCTTTCAGCTCCACATCCTTGTCAGCATTTGGTGTTGTCAGTGTTCAGATTTTGGCCAGTCTGGTAGGTGTGTAGTGGTATCTTATTGTTGTTTAAATTTGCATTTCCCTGATGACATATGATATGGAGCATCTTTTCATGTGCTTATTGCCATCTGTATATCTTTGGTGAGGTGTCTGTTAAGGTCTTTAGTCCGTTGTTTTTTTTTTTTGTTTTGTTTTGTTTTTTTTTTTGTTGTTGTTGTTTTTTTTTTTTTTGTTTTTAATGATTTTTTATTATATTATGTTAGTCACCATACAGTACATCCCCGGTTTCCAATGTAAGGCTCAATGATTCATTAGTTCTGTATAACACCCAGTGCACCATGCAATACGTGCCCTCTTTTTTAGTCCGTTTTTTAACTGGGTTGTTTGTTTCCTTATTGTGGAACTTTAAGAGTTCTTTGTATATTTTGGATAATAGTCTTTTACCAGAAATATCTTTTGCAAATATATTTTACTAGTGTTTGCTTATTCTGTTATATTGTCCTTCACCGAGCAGAATTTTTTAATTTTAATGAAATTCAACTTATCAGTTCTTTCTATCATGGATCATGACTTTGGTATTATATCTAAAAAGTCTGTCAAACCTATGATCATCTAGATTTTCTTCTATATTCTAGGAATTTTAGTTTTGTGTTTTACATTTAGGTCTGTGATCATTTTGAGTTAATTTTTATGAAGGGTGTAAGGTCTGTGTCTAGATTCTCTTTCTTTCTTTCTTTCTTTCTTTCTTTCTTTCTCTCTCTCTTTCTTTCTTTTTTTTTTTGCATTGGATGTCCAGTTGCTCGGGTACTATTTGTTGAAAAGACTGTCTTTACTCCATTGTATTACCTTTACCCTTTTATCAAAGATTATTTGACTACATTCATATAGATCTGTTTCTGGTCTCTTTATTCAGTCCCTTTGATCTATTTGTCCATTCTTTCTCTGATACCACACTGTCTTGATTATTGTAGCTTCATAGTAAGTTAGATAGTGTCAGTACTGCAACTTTGTTCTTGTTCTTAAGATCACAAAGATTTAATCTTATATTTTGTTCTAAGTTTTTATGGTTTTTTAACCCATTCAGTTAGGTTGGTCATATATTAGGTCTATCATCATTTTAAGTTAGTTTTTGTATATAGTATAAGGTGGAGATCCAACTTCATTTTTTTGCATGTTGAACATCCTATTGTTCCTGCACCATTTGTTGAAAAAGATATTTTCCAATTGAATTGTCTTGTCCCTGCCACCCCCCACTCTGTGTAAAATTACCCAACTGTAAATGCGACAGTGTGTTTCTGGCCTCTCAATTCTATTCCATTGGTCTTTATGCCTGTTACTATGCCAGTGCCACATTGTCTTGATTATTATAGCTTTATAGTAAGTTTTGAAGTAAGGAAGTGTGTGTCCTCCAACTTTGTTCTTTTTTTTTTTTAAGATTATTTTGTCTTCTCTGTGTCCCTTGCATTTCCATATGAAATTTAGAATTGGCTTATCAATTTCTGCAGAAAAGGCAGCTGGGATTTTGATAGATATTGTGTTGAATCGGTAGATCAGTTTGGGGAGTATTGCCATGTTAACAGTGTTAAATTTTCTGATCCATGAACATGGGATATCTTTCCATTTATTTAGATCTTTAATTTCTTCCCACAGTGTTTTATACTTTCAGAGTAGAAGTTTCGGAATTCTTTTGTTAAATTTTTAAGTTTTATTCTTTTTAATTTAGTTGTAAATGGAGTTGATTTAAAAATTATTTTCATATTCATTGTTATTGTATAGAAATACATTTTTATTTAATGTTAATCTTGTACCATGTAATGTTGCTGAATTTACTGGCTCAAATAGTATTTTTTGTGGATTAAAAAAAATTGTTATATACATGGTATTATCTGCAAACCATTATCTTTATTAAGGACTTATTATATGTAGGTTTTATATGTGTAGAAAGTAATTTATGAAAGTATCCTCCACCTCAGCCCTGGGTGGGGCAACATATATAGCTCCTGGGATTTGGTAGATGTTAGAATCACCCCCCGTCCACTGAGCTAAGTACACGTGCCCCAGTCTGACTTTGTTGGAGACTGAGACGAAATCTGCCTGCTTTCATTCTGTTTCAGATCACTGCTGTCCAAACAGTGTCCCTGGTCCCATGATCTTTGTCATATCATCCCAGTTTAAAAATGGTCTCTAGCATCCTGGATGATCTGATCTCTGCCTCCTTCTCCAAACTTTTCTGTGCTGTTTTGTTAGAGCTGCTCTCACAAGCTGTTTTCCTCTGCCTTGGCACCTCTTCACATGGACTTTCTCTGCCTGGACACCTCTCCCCTTTGCCTAATCGCCACCTGATTGTGCCTCAGATGTGTACCCTAGATCAGGTTTCTTTTGCTATGCTTTCTCATATGTAATATATGATTTCTCCCACCTCGCTCACTTCTCAGTTGTAAATTTTCATTTGTAGCTTATTTGAATAAATTTATTTACCCACTCATTTGGAAGCTCATGAAAGCATGGGTCATGTTTTTGTTCACTATATTGTTTTAGCACCTTGCACAGTCTAGTATATAGTAATAGATGCTTAGTAAATATATATTATTTAATTAGTGAGGTAAGATGATTTGATTCCAAAGTATTATTTTAGTTCTTGGATGTTTGTTTATGCCACTAAGATTATTTAGCTAGGAGTTCACCTGGTGTCCATAAATGCTTAAGGGTTTTGGCAATGCTAATCATAAATGACAGTATCATTTTGTAATAAGAATGTTTGGCAGGTATGTTTGGTATGTTGACTTTAATAATACTTCTTTTTTTAGTTTGGTTACACTGCCTTTTATTGATATTCTATTTTTGTGGATCTGATTTGGTTTTAGTAAAAAAAATTTCAACTCAGTCTCTTGGGGAAAGCTAACTGGATCATAAAATAGTAATGGGATATAGAAGCCTTCACCTAAATTAGGATTTCCAGTAAAGCCGATGTTACTATTTGCAGGCAAGGCTTGGGAAAACATTCAGGTGAGGTCAGTTCTCCTTTATTTCAAAGGACTTTTGGTTACTTGGACTAAATGCTGTCTGTAAGACTGGGCTCATTGGTTTTGTGTGGTGCCAGAAAGAGAAATAACAGTTTTTATTGTTAAAAAAATTCATAGTGACAGAGAGTAAATGTTTAAGAAGAAAAACTTGGTTTTCCCTTTGCCTCTGAAACTTGGTTTTACTAATGAGGTGGCTTAAAAAGAATATGGGAAGATGGAGAAATTAAAGTTTTTATTACTTTTGTAAAATGTTCATTGTTGCTACAGGATCTTCCTGTATCATAAAGTATTTATAAGTATAGGCTATGGTAATTTTCATACTCTCTGTGTTTGTGTGAGGATGATTTGTAGTTATTGTATAACTCACTGTCTTTTTACTGTCAGTTACCACCACAAAGTGATACCCTTACTAAAGGTGTTTAGTAGATGAACAAGAACTCATTTGCATTTGTAAGGACTTCTGAAGATGACTTTTCTCCCCTCGTGTTAAGATATATGTGCTCACTGATAATAGTGTTTTGTTGTTTGAGACCTCAAGACTTGTTGTTCGGGGCAGGAGACTTAGTAGGATTTATCCAGTGACAGTCAGTAGCAGGGTGCATTCAATTCTGTCCTTCTGGCTCTTAGCCTAGCGTGTTTCTCTCTGGTTATAAAGTAGGGCAGGTGGTACATTTATATGCTTTTGAGTTCTTAGAAGTTGCTGAGCTTTCCTAAGCAGAGAATTTTAGAGCTAGATAGGATCATTGTGAAGCAGATGGTAGAGAATAGAGAGTTAATTCTTCACTGTTCTGAGGTGCAGTTGAATTCACATCTAGCTGCAGCTGATTTTCCAGAGGATTAAGAGAGTGTTGAACTTAGAGGACTGGTTGGGTTTTTGTACTTCAGAATTGAAACCGTTGCTGGAACCCTTTGCTAAGAGGGGAGTGGGCTTGTATTTGATACAATGACAGAAACATCATTGTGCTGTAATGTGGTTTTTGAATTTGGTGAAAATATGGGAAGGTAAAGTAAGATTAGATGTGGATGACAGATTTTTAAAAAGACATAGGATTACTAAAAGGCAAAGCAGCTCTGGATGGCTGTTTTACTGAATTTTTTTTTTTAACAAATGAATTATTCTGATACAAAAGATAAATTACTTTAGTTCAGTATTTATTGTAGATAAATGTTTAAAGCCATAAGCCAAGAAAATTCTTGATTTAAAATCTAATTCAGATTTTGGTAAATGCTAGCTATTAAAGTAGTATCAACCTGTCGTGACTTGTAGGTCTCCTAAAATCCGATAGGTGTATAATATGTATAATAAACGATTAATTAGTAAATAATCACTTCATCGTCAGACTTCTCTTTCATTGATAATACATTTGGATAGAAAAGAGAAAGCAGTATAATGTGTAGATATTATGGCATGTTAATGTAGTAGTATAAATGAAAACTTTTGAAACTTTTGAAAAGGAAACTTGTTCTTAAAAGAAACTATTATTTTATTTAAACTTTAAATCATTTTTTAAAATGTCTTAAGAATAGAAATACTAGGGGCACCTGGGTGGCTCAGTCTGTTAAGTGTCCAACTCTTGGTTTCAGCTCAGGTCATGATCTCGTGGTTGCGGGAGCAAGCCCCGAGTCGGGCTCTACGCTCAGTGCAGAGTCAGCCTGCCCCCTCCCTTCCCCTCTGCTCCTCCTCCTCTCTCTTGCTCTCTCTCTCAAATGAATAAATAAAATCTTTAAAAAAAAGAATAGAAATGCTGGATTTCTGAATTTTAGAGGTAGTCTTTTTGTTTTGTTTTTAAAGTAATCTACATTACGAATTATCTGGGAGAGAAGTGATATTTTAGGGTGTCTTATACATACAGAAATAGTCAATTAATTGGCAATACCAAATAAAAAATTGAATTATCCTAATTTTTTACATTTTGAATGTACAGATGTGGTCCAGATCTGTATATGACTGTTCTGTTCACATTGTGATATGCTTCTCACTCATTTTTTTAATTGAAAAGTAGTACCGTTTATAGTAACACTATTTCAGGTAATACAGAAGAACCCTCATAGCCTCTTTTTTTTTTTTTTTGAAGATTGATTGATTGATTGATTAGAGAGAGAGAGAGAACAATAGCAGAGGGAAGAGGGAGAAGCAGACTCCCTGCTGAGCAGGGAGCCCAGTGTGGGACTCCATCCCAGGACCCTGGGACCATGACCTGAGCTAAAGGCAGATGCTTAACCGACTGAGCCACCCAGGCGGCCCCCTCATAGCCTCTTATGAAGATAACCACTTCAGCAGTTTCACAGCACAGTCTGCTAACTGAAATATGTATTTCTTGTCAGAGTAGCTTTGTTCTTAAAAATTTGTTCCATTCATTATTACACTGGTCTTTTTGTTGTTTTTAATGTTTGAGTTTTTATTAAAATGATTTTGGGGTAGTTATATGTTCTTTCAATAGACATATTATTTGTAATCAAGTTAAATGGTTGTATCTTATTGTACCAACAAGAGTATGTGTGCACTTTTACTATGCAAAAGTGGTGGTAGTGGTTGTGCTGGGCTGACTTACAAGGACAAGGTTGTTAAGTCTGCAGTGTTGTAGGTTAATTCTTCAAAGAACAATTAGGGTAGCTTCTGAGCAAAGTGTGTTGTAAGTGAGGTTTCTAATAGAAGACAAACATCATGTCAGAGATAAAAGTCCTTTCTAGGTTTGGAGTTGGAAAACAAAAAACTCACGTGAACTTTAATTACTTTGGCTCAGGTCATGGCATCTGGCTGCCTGCGCAGTGGGGAGTCTGCTTCTCCCATTCCCTCTACTGCTCCCCCTGCTTGTGCTCTCTCTCTCTCAAATAAGTAAAATCTTCAAAAAAATAATTAGGGAGAAAGTATTTTCTGATAGATGTCAGATAGAGAACTCATAGATCTCCATGTGCTGTTAGCAAAGTGTAAGGAATTAACGTTTTAAAAATATGCTTGTTGTGAGCTTTTAGAGGAGATTTGGCTGTACATACTGGGAACTAGGGAAAGTATGTTTAAAACAGACCAGGATCAGGGAGGCTGAGACCAGGATTTAAAAAGATTAAAGATTTGAGGATTATTTTGAACCTGAAGTTTCGGTGAGCAATTGCAGTTAATTCCATTTCATATCTGGAAGAAGCCCTCTCTTAAATATATCTTTCCATTTTCTCTTAATATAAATCCTTAAGATCCACAAGAATTTATGGAGCATACACTTCTTCTAAATTAGAAAAAGGTAGAAAAGAGAATTGAACAAGTATCTTGGTTTAGGTTTTGTTTCCTTTTGTAATACTTACTAATCTTTGAAGTTATCACCTTCCACTCACTGAAGTACACTGGCAACCCCTTGTTGAGTATAACCAGCAGGCTTAGGATGCAGGAGATTTCTCTTCTTCTCTTGGAATGAGATTTTCCCTATTTCCAAGACATAAATATTACTCCCTTTACTTTTGCCAGTATTCTCCCAATATTCTTCCTCTGTGTTTGAATTGTGTAGGATTCTTGGGGGTTTTAGATTTTAGCTTACTCTTGCAGGTACCAGCACCTGAAGTGTTTGTCTTTCTTACTCTGAGAGCAGCTTGCACTTGCTTTTTGCCTGGGTGGCTATATTAACAAGAAAATTGACAGGTGGTCTGCTTTGAGATGAACCATTTTACTACAGTTATGTGAATCCGTCTCATAACCCACCTAATTTAATAATAAACTTATACCTTTTGTAAACATATGAAGTACTAATAAATTCTGTAATTTTTCTACTTGAAAATATTTAGTAAAATTATACACATATATTTTGTTTGTTAGATCTGGATGTCCAACAAAATAAGTTTACCATTTTAATGTAAGATTGCAAACTCCTAAAAAATTGGAACAAGATTGTCATGATTTTCTTTATGTATCTGCTCAACACAGTACTGAACATAAGTAATAAATATTTTTCATTACTGGCCAGTATATATCAAAATCATTGCCTTTTAATTAATGAAATGCGACATTGAAATTTAAGGAAAAAAGAACTGGAAAAAAGTAAGTGGAATATTTTTTTATGGAGTACAAAGAATTTATTGCATTATACTTGGGTACTTTGTTGCATATGCTCAAGCCGCCTTTTTTTATGCCCCAAACTTTTATTGTGGAAAATCTCAAAGATGTGCAAAAATAAAATACCCAGCTTTATCAGCTCTAAGTTCTTGTTTCATCTCTACTCTTCCATCCTCAGGTTAGTGTAAAGCAAATCCTAGACATCCTATGATTTCATCCACAAATATTTCTCTAAAAGATAAGCCTTCATTTTAGACAACATGTAAAAATACCTAGTATTCAATCAGTGTATTCTGAATGCAGAACACACTGTTAACGACATAAGTCAAAATATGTGTCTAGTGAGAAAGTGAAATCATTTAAAAAACTATTGACACACTGAAAACTCTTAGTACTCATGGACTGATTTCTTTTTCTTTTTCTCTTAAAAATCCAGGCTTGCTTCATTTTAACCCGTCCGCTTGGTCTCTTGACTCTTTCCCTGCACCTCCACAAGGGGGCAGATAAAGGAAGAGAAAAGTGAAATTTAAGCGACTGACTTGAATTTCACTTTTATTCATTAATCAAATGGAGTTGCAGAACATTTTTGGAGCAATTTTTCAGAAATAAGCAAGCAGACTTCTCTTCTGAAACAACTTGTAGTCCCCTCCTTGCTCTTCAGAGACGAAATATTAGATATTTCAAAAGGGGGTTAAGTAATAATTTTTTAAAAAATGGTTTCCAAAGCATTGTCATAGCCTTTAGTGTTCTCTGTTAATGATTTGGGCTTTAATGAAAATACTTTAAATGAAAATTTGAACTTGTGTCTAATTTTTGGAAGCTATAATTTTGGATAACTATTGTTGAAATTTCTCATTGAGTGATTGAGAATGTTGCCTAGTTGATGTATTTAGCTGGACATCTGATTAGTAGTGGAAGGGGCATAAGTACTGTCTTTTATGCCCAGACAGCTTTCCCTTTTCTTAAAAACCTCAGTGTCTATGTCACTGTCATTAAGTGAATTATAGTCATGGACACCTAAAAATACATTATGATTACTTTATGTGTGACAAAGATAGTATTCTATTTGAAGCATGTTTGATATTGAAACACTTGAACACCATAAAGGTAGATTTTTAGTCTGTGGGTATTTTAAATGAGTATCTGCGGTGTTGTACATAAGCTGATTATTTCTTTGTCTGGAATTGGTATTTGCATAATCTAATGTGTGGGAGTTTTTCTGCTTCAGTATGATATATATTTGCTCTTGTTCTTTTTTTGTTACCCAGTGAATATATTTCTGTGGGAAAAATGCTATTTTTCCAAGTAGTGTGTTATGAGACTCATATTTTGTATATGTGGTTTTAGCTGTTATAAGATATTGGGGGGAAATGGTGAGATAAATATTCAGAAATTGATTTTCCCTTTTTTGTATATATTTTTGGCATCTGTTTTACACTCATATTTTTTCTTTTGTTGCTACCATTAAGATCTCTGATTATCAAAGTTTTTATATCCCTGCAGCATGACATGTATTTCTGATGAAACTGTTACCTTATATTCCTGTAGCATTCTTTTTTTTTTTTTTTTTTTTTTTAGCACTTAATGCCTTTTATTCCTTAGCTTCATGCATGAATTATGTAGCATATGTGAAGAGGCTTAAACTGTTTCCATTACATTCTTTTTGGATGGCTCCTGTTATATTTAGGATATACTTATACTTTAGACAAAGTAAGAATGTTATTGTTGTTGACCTTGACACCAGATAACTGGGCAGACATTATATAGCTATGTTTGAATCCTCACAAAATGTGCTGTTAAAGCCAACAGAGTCCTGGCGGGAGACTCTTCTGGATAGCAGAGTTATGGAGCTGTTCTTCACAGTAAGTCTTGCTTTTCATCTCTGGTGGTGAAGGCCAAGGAAGAGTGCCACTGATAAGAGTACATGTTTTCTATTTCTCTTTAAAGTAAGACAGATTGCTTTCTCCTCTGAAGCCTTCTCTTCTAATCAATACATCTACTTAAATAGAAATTATATGGAAATGTCCTTGCTAATTTATAAAAATGCTATATAAGTATGAAGAATTGAATATCCTGGAGCTGAAGTTCTCAAACCTTTTGATCTCAAGACCCCTTTACATTCTTAGAAATTATTGATGACACGAAGAGCTTTTGTTTATGGGGTTAATATTAATATTTACTGTATTAAAAATTCAAACTGAAAACTTTAAAAAGTAATTTGTTAATTCATTTTAAAATAGCAATATGAGGAGGTGCCTGGCTGGCTCAGTCCATGGAGCAGGCAATTCTTTATCTCAGGGTTGTGGGTTCGAGTCCCATGTTGAATAGAGAGATTACTTAAAAATAAGATCCTTAAAAAAAATATTAACACCAAACCATTACATATTAACATAAATAACATTTTAGTGAACAAACAGCTGTATTTTGGGGGGAAAAAAGTTTACCGAAAAGAGTGGCATTGTTTTATATTTTTGTAAAACTCTAGTGTGATGCTTATTAGAAGACAGCCAGATTCTCAGATCTGCTTCTGCATCCAGTTAGTTGTAATATTATAGGTCATGTAAACTTGAAGAAGTGCCACTATATACATGTATGACAGTGAGAATGGAAAAAGCAGATACTGTGTTAGTATTAGTATGAAAATAGTTTTGCCCTTATGGACAATCTGATATGGTCTTAGGAATGTCTCAGGATCCCTGGACCACACTTTGAGAACTGCTGTAGTAGAGTGTAGTGTACTTTTTTATGTACTTATTTATCAGTCATGGGTTAAGTTAAGGTTATTGAATAGCAGTTTATTTCAATTATAACTTTAAATAGTCCTGTTGATTATTTGCTAAATATCAAGAAGTAAGCAATATGTTCCTATGCTTGCTCATGAAGGTCCCCACTATAATAGTCCAAAGCTGGTGAAAAAATGTGTGTGTGGAGTGGAGAGGGATGTTGATTTGCTATTAATAGTGCAAGCACACAAGTTAGTTAGATATAATGGACTGGGGTAAAAGTCCAAATAAAGACCAATGAAGAAGGAAAAAAAAGGAAGCCCTTTTACTTAATCCCAACCATTTTAGTTTCTTCCTTTTCATTTATTAGAAAAACATTATTTACTATCCTTACAACTGCCTTCCTTTTCTGATCAAACCATTTAAAATATTGTAGTTTTGTGGTATATATCTTAAAATACCTAGAATAAGGTTATTCACCCATGGTTATACATAAAAATATTTTGTGTAGAAATGTTCAGATTAGGCATTACCGTACGTTTTATTCTTTAAATCAGAGAAATGATGACTAAAAACACTATCAGTACCAAAGAGATAATTGTAACTAAATCAATAAATTCTGTTGCCTGCCACATCTGACAGAAATTATTTTGATACATATCCAAGTTTAAGTCTTTGTGTTATTCATTTGACTGAAAGAAGATCCCATTCCAGCAGTTTTTGAAAAGGTGAAAAACTTGCTGGCAGTACTGGAAACAACTCCCCCAAATCTGAACAGCTGTCTAGACAAACTAGACAGCTGCCCCTGTCAGCTGTGAACTACCACATGCAAATAGCTTCTGAATTTGAAAGTTAACCCTTTTTTACTGTGTTATTTTAACAGTTTTGTGTTTGTGGCCTATTGCTTTCGTTTAAGGAGTTTATAAACAGTTTTAATTTATAATTTGTTACAAAAATGACAGTGCCTAATCTTTTAATTTCATTTGGTTTTTGTTAAAATTTTTCAGTTATGTGAATTCATTACTTAATAGAAAGCAGTTTTCTATTGGATAGCCTTATTTCTCTAGATCCAGGTAGGTAGACATAAATATACTATTGCATGAAATTAAGACTTTTTAAGTGTGTTGGTCAGTTGGTCACTGAATTTAGGAATACTCTAGGTGTCATTCTGCCCCTCAAAAGTTTACAAATGTCTCAATTTTTCTTTCTTCCATAAGGTATTAGAAAAACCACTCTCATTAGTTTTTCCTCCTACCTTTTTGACTGATTCTCCTTGACCTCATTTATGGTCTGTTTTTTTTCTCTGCTTACTGCAAAAATTATTAGTGTTCTATCTTATTTCTCAACTTTGCTGACTGTATACACTTTCTGTGGGCTATCTCTTCCACTTCAAGCGCCACTTCTGCACCGATGACTCCTAAATCTATATTCAGCACAGGCTGCTCCAGAGTTCCAGAGCCTTATAATCCAAGTGCTTACTGGATGTTTTAATTTGGATGGCCCACAGACATCTCAGATTCAGCATGTTCCAATAGAATTTATCATCTTACTAACTTGCTACTCTTTACTCCTTGTCTTGCTTCACCGTTCACCTCCTTGGGTATTGTGCTAGACTTTGCTTTTTCTTATCCCTCTGCTTTCCCTGTTCAGGTGATGAATTCAGTTTTTAATTTGTATAATATAGTTCAGTTGTGGTAGAACTCCTTTGTAACGCAGACATTGGAAGAAGGGCAAGAATCTACTATATTATACAAGAATTAATCATTGGTTTATCATGACTTTTTAGGGTTCATATTTTAGAGAACATAAATTACGTTTGAACAGCACATGCAGGCTCTGAGGCAGTTTCTTTATTTTATTTTGTTACATAATCAGCATTAGCTATTTTGGTCATCATATCTTTTAATTCCTCACTTCCCGACCAGGAATGAGCAACGATTTAGTTCTATAGGTAGAAAAGAAACCTTCTGTTGTCCGGGATTTCATTGTATTCATTGGCAGAATGTACCCCTGTATAACATACTTAAATGTTGATTAGGTTAAAAGACATGATGAGAGAGATTTAGTTACAGATTTTAGATAAGGAATTTGAGAATGAGTTGTGTTCAGAAGTTCTTGAATTGGACGATGTAGATATATGAATTTGTGTATTATACTTTTAATTTAGTATTTAAAACTTAAAATGTAATAGAATGTATTTTGAGAAACATTTGTGTTATTCTAAACCAGGGATTGGCAGACTTCTTCTGTAGAGGCCAGGTAATAAATATTAGGCTTTGCAGGTCATATGTTCTCTGAGGCAGCTGTTTAGCTCTGCCATTGTCGTACAGAAGCAGCCATGGATGATACTTACACAAATAAGCGTGGCAGTGTTCCTGTAAAACTTTATTTGCAGTTATTAAAAATGTGAATTTTGTATAATTGTCATATGTCTTAAAATACCACTTTCTTTGATTTTGTTTTCCTCAACCATATAAAAATGTAAAAACCATCTGATAGGCCATACAAAATAAGCAGGAGGCCAGATTTGGCCATAGGCTGTGGTTTGCCACCCCCTGTTCTAGAGCAAAGAGGGTTGAATATTTTAAGCAGGTCAGTAGATCAGTTAACTTTGTGACTCTTTAGTATTTTAAACTTCTTACAGCCTAAATAAGTTCAAGGTTTAAAGATTAATGAAATCAATCTGTGAATAAGGATTTGAGTGTCTCTTCACTGTGTCCCAAAAATGTACCTGTGCATACTTAAGAGAAATATGCTAACGTCAACTAATTTATAAATGATTTGCAGAGTCAGAGTGGACATGACTTGACACAAATAGAGACCTAATGTTTAAAATTTTGTGACATTCAGAAAGCAAAGAGATTTGTGTAAGAAAAGGGATGGAGAAGTCAAATGTTTGTGGAAAGTAGAAAATGATTGCTGTTAAATGTGGTTGGTGGATTAGGATAAAAAATTATCTGTAATTTCTTTACAAAATGTATTTTCCTTGGCTCTTTAATTTTGTCAGATCACAGAAACGAAACATCTTTAAAATCTGAGAATATTAATAACACTGTAAAACTAGGGAGCTGTATTTCAGGAGCATTTCCTTCGTACAGAATACTGTGCACCAGGTGTTTCACATCAGTATTGCATCATTGAGATGAGATCTAGATGAGGTTTAAAGTGGACTTAAATATAATTTAAATAAAATTTAAAAATTTTAGCCATTATTAACAGCAATGATACAGGATAAAATGAAATTCAAACAAATTGTGGGCAATCTCAGAGTAATGAAAGAGTGTGCTTATATACTGGTTGAATGAGTGAATGTCTAGGGATTGAAAGGTATATTGGTTTTGTAAGTGTGCAACTGTTTACTTCTGCTAAAGCAGCATCTATATACTCTTGATTGAACTTGTCTGCTAACTTTAGCAAGAAGCTGTAGCTAGGCATAGTTAGCATAATACAGATGACTGTCGTTGTTGCTGTTTTTAGAAGAAGCAGTATGTCTGACTGGCTGGCATCTGTTTCTCTCTTTGTCATAACATGCTGGAGACAGTTCAATTTTCAAAATGTAGGTAGCCCTCAGTTAAAAATTACTTGACAAGTTTAAAATCATGGCCTATAATGTAAAGGGGACTGAGGGACAATTTTCAAATTTAGTTAAGTTCAGGAATTAATTTTCTAGAAATAACCAGCTACAGTGAATTTTTCTCTTACCTCATTCGGCATGATAGACACGTGACCCTTACAAAAGAAGAATTTATTTTTATGGATTAGTAATTCTTTCTAACAGGTACATCGAAAAATCAGAGAAGATTCAGATATGGCACAAGATTCTCTTCAGTGCCTTGCCCAGTTAGCTTCTCTTCATGGACCCATCTTCCCCGATGAAGGATCACAAGTTGATTATCTAGCACACTTCATTGAGGGATTACTGAATACTATCAATGGGTAGGTATACTTGCCCTTTATAACTGAAGAAGGAACTTTCAGTTTTTTCTTTATGTTTAACATTAGAGGAGAAAAAGAAACTAGTAATTTTTTTCCCTGTTTATATTTTGAAGTATATTTATATGGGTAATTTGAAATTAATACACAGAGACACGCCTTTAAAAATGAATGGGTGATAATATTTGCATGTTTGGAAATGAGGTTTTGGGACTTTTTTTCTACTGCCACTTAATAATACTCATTACTTGATTTGTAGAATTGAAATAGAAGATTCAGAAGCTGTGGGAATCTCCAGCATTATCAGCAACCTGATAACTGTGTTCCCTCGAAATGTTTTAACTGCCATTCCAAATGAACTTTTCTCGTCCTTTGTTAACTGCCTCACACACCTCACTTGTTCTTTTGGGCGAAGTGCTGCATTGGAAGAAGTGGTGAGTGCCTTTTCTAAAATAAAATGTGTCCGTTTTTTACAAGGAAATTTGCTGTGCCTCTGCAGCATTTCTCATGACAAGTAATTAAGCAAGTGCTAGCTATTGTTAAACTTGCATTTTTGCTTATATGTGCAAATTATTTGTAATCTGTGTTTAGAAACATCACTTTTAAAATCTTGTGGATTAAAATCACTTTAATAGATTAAACTTATTGGTGTTAAGATTTTAATTTTGAGGTAATTGAATGTCTGAATGTAAGAAATGGAATGAAGTGACTATATTAAGAATTATGTTGCAAGCCCATTTTAACAATGAAAATTTTAAGTTTAAAAGCTGCTAATATAGTATTTTGTATTTTTTTTTGAGGATTAAAAAATTTTGGAATTACCCAGAAATTATATAAATATAATTTGGTTCAAAAATTGTAACCATGCTGGTTTTGATTAGGCTGTACTCTTTAATTTTTTTGATGCTGTGGTTTAACAGTATATCTTGGTAGAATTTAATTTTCTTTAAGATCAATAACAGTACTAAAGGTGTTTTTTTGGTACAAGTTTTTGAATGTATATTTTCCAAATACAAAATTTAATTTAGGAAACTAAAACTCCTTGACAACACAGCTGTGTTTATAATGCTTACTGTGAATAACTACATTAATCATGGGAAATAATTGATTTTTTCCTCTGCAGTGGTTCTTAAATTGTTGAAACTAATTTTTCTTTTTATGAATCAAAATGTGGATTTTTTTCAACGGTTGTATGTAAAAAGAATATTTGTAGATAACCTGTTTGAATTTTATGTTAAATCCTAACTGAGTTGTTTTGTTGGGGGTCTGGCAACATCTGTGTGAGTTTTCATATCCCTTTAGGGGTGATCAGAAGATAGAGAACTTGAGAATGATTTATGTAGTTGGACACTGCAGTGGTTTGATGAGGAAAGGAACCAGGTCAGGCAGATATTTGTGTGTTGGGAAAAAATGTAGGTAGTAGGGGAATAGAACTTTAAAGGCATCATATGTGAGATTTGTATCTCTCAGGGGGAAAAATTATGTTCTGAGCATGGAAATACCAGGAAATTTTAAGTATTCAAGCTTGATTCAAACCCCTTTGAAATTATCACAAATTTCAGGTTTCATTTAACATGGTTTCATTGTACTTTCTCCCCCCTCGGTTTGTTTGTTCTGTCTTCTAAACCAGGTGGATTAAACAGTATGTTGATTACATATTTAGAAACACAGCAATTTTTTAGTTTCTTTTTGTGGGTTAAGGAAGTTCCTAAACATTTTATAGAAGAATTGCTGGAAGATACATAACATTCTTGTTTGCAGATTTTAAGTTTAGAATTCATTTATTTTGACCAGGAGACTGACAACTTGGAAAACAATTTTTCTGTCAAGATTGATAGAGAAATTTTAGAGTATACAGCCTAGGTACACTTTCAGAGTTGATGTATATTTTGCTTGTTTCGCAAGAAGGTGTGCTGTAGATATGATATACCTAATGGATTTCATTTAAGAAAAGTTATTTTTTCATTCATTTTAATTAATTTCTTTTAATTGATCTGTTTATGAGGTTTAAAAATGGTTTTAAAAATAATTGTTTACTGGGACGCCTGGGCATTGGTAAGTTGGTTAAGTGTCTGCCTTCGGCTTAGGTTATGATCCCCGAGTCCTGGGATTGAGCCCTGAATCAGGTTCCCTGCTCAATGGGGAGCCTGCTTCTCCCTCTCCCTCTGCTTGTGCTCTCTCTCTCTCTCCTGCTCTCTGTCAAGTAAATAAATAAAATCTTTAAAAAAAATTGGTTGTCTACCTCTGAAACTAATATACTCTATGTTAATTAATTGAATTTAAATTGATAAAAATATTGGTTACCTATTTAAAAAGGCAAAGGGGGAAGGATTTGTCTAAAGCTCTGTATTAGAGTATCCAGATAGGCGAGGTTTGGTGAAGTTGAGGGCTAAGAGGGAGCCCCTCAGGATGAGTTGCCGGAAGACTAAACAAATCCTCCTAAATGTCATCTTAACCTTGTGTGGTTTTCATTATATCTTATGTGTGCTGGGGGAGGGGAGCCTGGGGAATGTGCATGTAATACCAAAATACATGAACAAATCTAGCCAAACCATAGTGGAAGTTCTGGGACACAGGTCACATCATCTTTTGTTTCCTTGGGCACCCAGTGATTGTAGTACTAGTACATAATACATAGTTGTTGACCTCAGATGGAAAAATGCATTCAAAAAATGATCTTTTAAGTAAAAGTAGAAAAATTGAGACATTTAAAAAAAAACCGCTTTGAGAGTCAGCATGATACAGAAAGATCATGAATGTTGGAAGGAGACAGTACTTTCATGAGCCAAGTAATTATGAACTACAGAACTTTGAACAAATTGCTTAACCTTTTTGAGCATATCGATATAGGTAGAATAATAATTCCTCTCATGTTCTGTGGAGTGGATTAACTATATGGAAGTGCCTTACAGTATGTATAATAAAATGTGGAATAATAATGATAAAAATGAATCTTTATAATAATAGCACTTATTGAGAGCCTGTGTTGTGTACACTGTCTTACCAAGGGAAGACAAGTTCTTGAGTTTTGTGCAAACCAGTAGTTTTATATTACTTTTCTTTACAATTTTAATTTTGTGAAATGTTTTGTTTCACTCTAATAGCGAGGGAGGGCTTTTTTTTTTTGCCCCAATAGGAAAAGAGTTTCAGCATATACACTTACGTGTTACTGTGAGAGTATTTTTTTCAAAACTGTATTTATTTAGGAATACATATAGATTGTCTCCTTTTTTAGAAGTGTATGCCTCCGATGGTGATTATGTGGCTGTAGCAAGAAAAAAAAATCTCCATGGGAAGAGAAATTTGTGATACTAATGTGCATTTCATGTAACGTGTCTTTGCTTCGTGGCTTTAGCCTGTGTGTGAAGACAGTTATTTATGACTGCTCTTCAACTTGCAGTGAACTGAAAGTCTGTGCTCAAAAAGAGTAATTCCAATCTTCAGCCAAGTTCTGTTGGCTGTTAAAATTTCCTGGTATTACTTGAGGCTTCCTGAAGCCAAGAATTTTTTCATTGCACCCCAGAAATCAGATATTGTCTATTGCTGGACTGAAGAGGTGAGAATGACTGTAAAGATGGAACCATTGCCTTAAAAATTCAAGTTCTAACAAAATAATTGTTCATGTTGTATCAATTGTTTTATAAAATGTTTATAATACTGGTACATCCATTTGAATCAATGCAATGAAATTTGAAGAGACTATGACTTGAACTCTATAACTCTAGTTTGTTTCCTGGTTTCTTTTGTCAATAGAAAATTTTAAGTTCAGCCCTCAGTGGGAGCCACATAACTTGTTCAGTTAATTGAGTAGAGCAGCCAAGCATGACGCTTAAACCTTGGAATGTATGAAGTGTATGTGTGTTTCTGGGTGGGTATGTAAAGGAGGTGGTGGTAGGTATACTTTGTAAAGAAAAAGCTTTAGGGACGCCTGGGTGGCTCAGTCAGTTAAGCGGCTGCCTTTGGCTCAGGTCATGATCCCAGAGTCCTGGGATCGAGTCTGGCATCAGGCTTCTTGCTCAGCAGGGAGCCTGCTTCACCGTCTGTCTGCTGCTCCCCCTGCTTGTGCTCTTGCTCGCTCGCCCTCTTGTGTGCTCTCTCTAGCAAATAAATAAATAAAATCTTTAAAGAAAGAAAAAAAAAAACTTTTTTTTTTTTTTTAAGATTTTATTTATTTATTTGACAGAGAGAGAGACCGCCAGAAAGACAGGGAACACAAGCAGGGGGAGTGGGAGAAGAAGAAGCAGGCTCCCAGCAGAGGAGCCTGATGTGGGGCTCGATCCCACAACACCAGGATCACGCCCTGAGCCGAAGGCAGACACTTAACTTAAGTGACTGAGCCACCCAGGCGCCCCAAGAAAGAAAAACTTTAGGGGCGCCTGGGTGGCACAGCGGTTAAGCGTCTGCCTTCGGCTCAGGGCGTGATCCCAGCGTTATGGGATCGAGCCCCACATCAGGCTCCGCTGCTATGAGCCTGCTTCTTCCTCTCCCACTCCCCCTGCTTGTGTTCCCTCTCTCACTGGCTGTCTCTATCTCTGTCGAATAAATAAATAAAATCTTTAAAAAAAAAAAAAAAAGAAAAAAAAGAAAAAAAAACTTTAGTTGTAGTACATCTGTAAGCTCAAGACCGGCAGGGCAAGACAGTAAAGAGAAAGATATTTGATAAAGTTGTTAGGAAGTGGTTATAGAGTGTAACATGGTTAAGTAACTTTGCAGTTTGCTGGGTGAGTGAGTACATGTGAAGTTCAGCATTCTTCATTCAAAATCTGTTTTCTCTGGCTCAGTGGACAATTACTTTGTGGAGAGGAGATGTAGTGAAAAGGAAAGCATTGAAGCCAAATTATAAATTGAAATTGGGAAGTGGGAAGCATAAATTTGGGATATTTCAGTGATAAGAGGGAAAGCTATTAACTCACTTGCTGGCATGGCGATGTCCGTACAATATACACATGTCATCAGCCTTGCCCCTTAACTCACAAGAGGATGGGACTGTTTGAGAAGCCATGCCAACCTCCCCACCCAGTCGTTCTGATGGCCAGGAAAGAATAAATTGGTGATACTGTAGAGAGCAAGACAGCTGTCCAGCCCCATTATGTGCATTCATTTCATCTGCTTGAAAGAGTTTAAAAAAAGAATTAGATGAGGTGCATTAATATATTTTAAACCGTGCACGTTTAAAGTATACTTCTTTTTAATACTAACAGCTTTACCTCTATTAGGGTATTTGGAAGAAAATGGGCTACTATTACACCTTAAATAAAGATTCTTATTTAAAGAAGTCTTTAAAAAATAATTTCACTGTTTTATTTAATCCTTTGGATCATAATTTTACCAATGCAGTGTTTTCCTGACTTGTGTATGAGTCACCTCTGGTTTTCTCAATTTGCTGTGCTCATAGCACAGAACCAGTGTTTATGTTTTTACAGAATTCTTGCACTTGAGGTGGAGTATAGTTGGTTGAGAGTAAAGCTTACCTACTGTCATAACTGTTGTTCCATTTGGTATCCTTTGTATTGTTTAAAACAGTATTATTAGCATTAGAAGCATAACCAGATCTAATGTGCCAGGGGTTCAAATTGAACACTAGAGTAAGGCAGAAAAAAGGGATTGCCCTCTACCCCTTATAAGCCAGACAAGTCCCTGAGATGTTGGCCCATGAGCATTATTGCTAGATTAATTCAATTCCATAAATATTTATTGATACTTGCCATGTGCCAAGCATGGTGATTGATGCATATACATTCTTAGTATTAAGAATTTGAAAATTCAGGGGCGCCTGGGTGGCACAGTGGTTAAGCGTCTGCCTTCGGCTCAGGGCGTGATCCCAGCGTTCTGGGATCGAGCCCCACATCAGGCTCCTCTGCTATGAGCCTGGTTCTTCCTCTCCCACTCCCCCCGCTTGTGTTCCCTCTCTCGCTGGCTGTCTCTATCTCTGTCAAATAAATAAATAAAATCTTTAAAAAAAAAAAAGAATTTGAAAATTCATATGCATTTTTAAAAGGAAGAAAGTATATTGAAGAATTTGTAATGTTTAAAAACTCTGAAAATTGCAACTCAGGCTCTTGGTGTTTTTATGGGGGCAGATTTTTTCCCCCCAGTGATCTATCTATAGGATTCTTCTAACAGCTGCAATACTTGTCCACTAAATCAATTTCTCTTGGGGTCTTTTAGAAGCCAGGAATACTGTCAGCTGCATAGGTATGCTGAAGTTAAATTAATTCTTTGCCTTTAGGACTAGCTAGAAGAAAAAAAAAATAAGGGAATTAATTCCTTTTGCATTTAACACCCAAAGACTTCTAAATTTTTAAGTAGAGTTCGTGAAATTTTATTTGTGACATTTCTGTGGTTTTATCTATATTTCCATATTTGCCTTAAATAATGCTACACCAGGAAAAGAATCTAAATTCTTCCAACAGATGAATAATAGCATAAACTAATAGAGTTCTTTGAGTCTTTAATCTTTTGTATGTCCTTTCTTATTAATACTTTACACTGTGCACTACATATATTATTTGATCTGTCATTGGACTTGGGGGTTGTGCCAGTGCCTATAAATTTTAAACTTACTGTGAAGTATTTCATTCATATAAAGTAAAAAATTTCATATGTATATAAAAGTTATAAAAAATTATAAAATGAACAACTGTATACCAACCTCCAGATTAAGAAATAGTATATCGATAGAACCTTTTTTTATTCTTACATTTACTTGGAGTTTTCTTCTCTCCCTTCTTTTATCGCAGGCACGTTTTTGTCTCATCAGTTACTTCTGCCAAATGATATTTTCATCATGTCTGCAATAGAACACTGCTAGTGAACTTCTGGTTGGTGTTCTTGGCACTTTTTCCTAGCCTCTACAATCTCTGATTGTTTAATTTGTTTTCACTCCCAAGTCCTTGTAAAGAGGAATATAGTAGCAGCAGCCTCAGGCCAGAAATATGGAACGCAAAGTTAAACCAGGTTGAGGAACTTCTTTTTTTTTCCCCCCTAAGATTTTATTTATTTGACATAGAAAGCACAAGCAGAGGGAGCAGGAGAGGGAGAAGCAGGCTCCCCGCAGAGCAGGGAGCCCGATGCGGGTCTTGATCCCAGGACCCTGGGATCATAACCTGAGCCAAAAGCAGAGGCTTAACCAGCTGAGCCACCCAGGCATCCCAGGTTAAGAAACTTCTTAAAGATTATTCCTTAGAAATAAAATTTTCTGTGTGAGAATGAATTATCCATATCCATCTTACTTCATTTTTTATGTCTGAATCATATGCTTTTTTTTTTTTTACTAACTCATGTAATTTATGTTTACATATGAAGAAAATACTGATGATCAAAGAATGAGCTTTTCAATTTCATGGACAATTTTTGGAGTTCTCATGTTGGTTATTTGCTGTTCGTAGAAAAAAGCTCTATTGTAGTGGGATGGATCATACTTAAATATCTGATAGTAACCGTAGTCCTGTAGTAGTTAGGAGTAGATTTGGAGTTGTTTATAGCATAACAATCAAATTTAGAACTACTCTAGCATGAGATGTATTTTCAATGCAAGAGTTATCTTATGTACTTTTACAGTATCTGATATTAGGTATACGTACACTCAGACTTTATTATTTAAAACAGTTTTAGATTTATAGCAAAATTGAATGGAACATCGGAGTTCCCATATCCCATCCCTCCCCCCCTACTCCTACAAATGCAAAGGGCCTCCCCTACTATCAACATCCCCCCACGAGTGTGGTAAACATTTGTTACAGTTGATGAACCAGGACTGACACATCCTTATCCCCCAAAGTCCATAGTTCACATTAGAATTCACTCTTGGTATTACATGTTCTGTGGATTTTGACTAATGGGCAATGATGTGTATTCACCATTACAGTATCATACAGGATAGTTTCAGGGCCTTAATCTTCTGTGCTCCACCTCCTTACCTTACCCCTGGCAATCACTGATCTTTTTACTATCTCCATAGTTTTGGGGGTTTTAAAAACCATTTTATTTATTTATTTGACAGAGAGAGCACAAGCAGGGGGAGCAGCAGGGAGAGGGAGAAGCAGGCACCTGCTGATCAAGGAGCCTAATGTGGGGCTCGATCCCAGGAACCTGGAATCACGTCCTGAGCCGAAGGCAGACGCATAACCGACTGAGCCACCCAGGAGCCTCTACTATTTCCATAGTTTTTGCCTTTTTCAGAATGTCATATAGTTGGAATCAAATAATAATGTTGGATTTTAATTTCTGAAATTCAATTCAGTGTCAAAAGGGGGGAGCAGATTCACATATACATCTTTATTTTAGAAAGCTTCATTTAGCAGCAACTTCATAAATAACCACTATTTTTTTTACATTCACACAGACATAAAAAAAGATATTTTTCTATGGCCGAAGGGCTCCAGATTCACTCCTCTATACACTTCTAAGTTAATTATGAGCATTGAAATGTAAGTGCTGTTATCATAGTTTGATTACCTTCTTCACCCTCCATTCCCAAATGGAGTAAAGTGGGGTCAAGTAGTCTCATAAGCTCTAAGCCCCTCTCCAAAGACTTTCTGGCAGCAGGCCTGACAATACTTAGGGCATGAGCACATAGTGTCTAGCTTGGACTCCTTCGTCATCCCTGTGCACGTGCTCTGGCTTGGCTGCTGGGTGTTGGCCAGTGTGGCCATGGAGCAGCGCCAAAGTATTATGAAAAAGCACTTGGTTAGGTTTCGGTTCTCTGTGATTAGACTGAAAGATTTAGTTGCCAATTGTCATCAGCCAAATTTCTCACACTTTGCCTGATGTGTTACTTGTATTGGTATTCAGAAGGAACCAGAAGGCTCTTTAGAAGTTTTTAGTTCTTAATTTAAATTACCATCTAATAGGGGCTCTTACAGTCTGGTTTTCTGCCTTGTCTAATATCAGGGCTTTATAGGAGGGATTATTGCTCTTTCAATAATATAAAAACTTCTAAGGCTTTTACATCTTATTTGTACTTTTCTATATATGAATAATTAAACTATGATAACATTCATTACATATGTACTAAAGAACAACAAAAATAGCTTTAAGAAAATGTCCTGCTTCTTCCTTTTGAAATCCTGGAGGTCAGAGGATGCTATTCCATAAGTTCCTCTTACGATATGTTACCAGTCTGTTTATTTTGGCAAGATAAACTGTTAAGACTTAACAAATGATGTCTGCAAAGCACGTGCTTTGTTAAGTATATAAACAGGCCACAGATGTTTCTTTGGGAAGAAACTATTTTATTCATCTCTCTAGTCTAGTGCTTTGCTCTTAGCATTCAATATATTTTGTTGAAGGAATAAAACCACCCTTTTTTCCTGCTGCTAATAACACATTGAGCACTGTGCATGACCATTTAGCACTGTGTTTGTTCATTTTATAGATCTTTTCTTTAGTCCTCAAAACCACTGTAGATGATTTTATTTATTATGTCATATTTGATACAGGCAAAATATAAAATACGTTGTGCTAAAACGTCAGATCATGAGTGAATCCATGAGCCAACCCAAGAACATCACCAGTACTGCAGTCGATGGTACCAGTGTACTCATCCCAATCCCATGACCCCAGCTTCTCCCCACTTCCACCCCTGCAAGAGAAGTGACCACTGTTCTGAATGTTGTCATTCTCTTGCTTTAGAAATTTTGATCATTTCTACATATAAGATATATCATTGTGTGAGTGTTATACCACAATTTTTCTCCATTCTGCTGTAAATGAACTTTTGAGGTTCCCTTTTTTGCCACTTCAAACAGCATTACAGTAAACATACTTCTGTGTTTCCTAGCATACATTCATGAGAGCTTTTTTAAGGCCTAAACCTAGAAATGGAATTTTTGGTTGATAAGATATGTAAATGTTCAGTTTTACAAGGTAGTTCCAAATTGTTTCTGAACTGATGGGACCAATTACATGTTCAGCAGTGATGTGTGTGAGTTTCATTGATCCATGTCTTCACCATCACAGTTTTGCCAAACTTGTAAGTACACGACATGGTCTTAATTTATATAATTAAGGTGCTGGTAATGTTGAGCATTTTTTCATATATATCTGATTCCCGTGGTTATTCCTTTGAAATGCTTGTTCAGTCCATTGCCCATTTCCCTATCAGGTTGTCTTTTTCATACTGTTTTGTAGAAATTCTTTATATATTCTGTACCCTAATTTTTTGTCAGTTATTTGTTGCAGGTCTACCCTCCCAGTTCTGTGGCTCTTCTTTTCACTTTATGGTATCTTTCTTATTATTATTAATTTGGAATAATTTTAGGTTTACAGAAAAGTTGCAAAGACAGTACCCTTTACCTAGTTTCCTCTAATTTTACCATGTTATATAACGATGTTACATTTGTCAAAACTAAGACATTAACATTGGATGCATTATTACTAACTAAACCATTATTACTAACTAAACTTACATGCTTTATTTGGATTCCACTAATTTTCCATCACTCATTTTTGTTTTGGAATCCAATCCTGAATATCATATTGCATTTAGACTCTATGATATCTTTTGATGAACTAATGTTCTTCATCTTAGTATAGTTGAACTTACTGTCATTTCTTTTATGATTGGCATTATTAGGGGTGCCTAGCTGGCTCAGTCAGTAGAGCAATGCGGCTCTTGATCTCGGGGTTGTGAGGTAAAACCTCATGTTGGGTGTAGAAATTACTTTTAAAAATGATTTGCATTATTAGTTCCTTGTTTCAGACAACTACTCTTCCTGTGTTTTCTTCTAAATGTTTTAAAAGTTTACCTTTCATGACTTTACCATCTTAGACTTTAATTTTGAATATGGTATTAAGTAGGGATCCAATTTCCCTTTTTTTCATATGGATAACAGATTTTTATTTATTTATATTTGTATTTTCCCCATTTTTATTGAGAAATAGTTGACATACGTTGCTGTATAAGTTTAAGATGTACGGCATGATGGTTTGATTTACACATGTGTGAAATGATCACCATAATAGGTTTATTAGTTAACATCCATCATCTCATAGATACAATAAAAAGAAAAAAATTTTCTCCTTGTGATGAGAACTCTTAGGATCTACTCAAACAACTTTCCCATATATCACACAACAGTGTTAACTGTAGTCATCATGTTGTACCTTACTTCCCTAGAACTTATTTATCTTATAACTGAAAGTTTGTGCCTTTTGACCACTTTTTTTTTTTTTTAAGATTTTATTTATTTATTTGACAGAGAAAGACAGCCAGCGAGAGAGGGAACACAAGCAGGGGGAGTGGGAGAGGAAGAAGCAGGCTTCCAGCAGAAGAGCCTGATGTGGGGCTCGATCCCATAACGCCGGGATCACGCCCTGAGCGAAAGGCAGACGCTTAACGACAGAGCCACCCAGGCGCGCCCCGCCTTTTGACCACTTTTAACCAATTTCTCCCTCTCACCCCCACCTCTGGTAGAACAAATCTGATGTGTTTTTCTGAGTTTGGTGGGGTTGTTGTCGTTGTTCTTCTTTTTCTAGTTCCATATATAAGTGAGATCAGTATTTATCTTTCTCTGACTTATTTCACTTGGCATAATGCCTTCAGGGTCCATCCATTTTGTCATAAATGGTGGGTTTTCCTGATTTTTTTTTAACGGTTGAAAAATATTCCAGTGTATATATTATATACCACAATTTATTTATTTATCTATTAATGGACACTTAGGTTGTTTCCATGTCTTGGTTGTTGTAAATAATGCTGCTGTGAATGTGGGGTTGCAGATTATCTTTTTGAGTTTTTATTTCCTTTGGATATATTCCCAGAAGTAGAACTGCTGGATCAAATGGTAATTCTATTAATTTTCTGAGGGTCCTCCGTCCTGTTTTCCATAGTGGCTGCTCCAATTTACGATCCTACCAACAATGCACAAGGGTTCCCTTTTCTCCTAATCCATGCCATTATTTATTATCTCTTGTCCTTTTGATGATGGCCATTCTCACAGGCGTAAAATGATGTCTCCTTTTTGATTTTGATTTGCATTTCCCTAATGACTAGTGATGTCGAGCATCTTTTCATGTACCTGTTGGTCATTCTTATATCTTCTTTGGAAAAATGTCTATTTAGGTCCTTTGTTCATTTTTAAATTGGATTATTGGGTTTTTTTGCTATGGAGTTCTATAAATTCTTTATATTTTTTGGATATTACTCCCATATCAGATTTATGGTTTCTAAATATTTTTTCCCATTCCGTAGTCTTTTCATTTTGTTGCTGGTTTCTTTTGCTGCCAGCCACATTTACTGAATAGCCCTTCATTTCTAAATGATTTAAAGGACTATTGCTGTCATATATCTAGTTTTCACATAAAAGTGGCTGTTTCCTGAGTCCTCTAATCACTTCCATCAGTCAGGTGTCTATTTCTGCACCTATATTTCGCTTTGTTCTAAGGGGATGTCTAGGTATTTGATAGGACATGCTCCCACCTCACCCCGACTCCCTTCCAGTTCTTCAGAAGAGTCTTGGATGTATTTGGCTTTTCTTCCATATAAATATGTCAGTTCTTCCATATGAAATTTGTGAATTTGTTAAGTTGGATTGTGGTAGGGATTATGGGGAATCTTTAGTGAAGAATGGATATCTCTCAATATTAACTCTATCCGTAAATCTGGTATTTCTCTAATTCATTGTCTTTATTTTTAAAAATTTTTTTTATTTTAAAAGATTTTATTTATTTATTTGACAGAGAGAGACAGCGAGAGAAGGAACACAAGCAGGGGAAGTGGGAGAGGGAGAAGCAGGCTCCCTGGGGAGCCCGACTCCGGGCTCGATCCCAGGACCTTGGGATCATGACCTGAGCTGAAGACAGATGCTTTAACAACTAAGCCACCCAGTCACCCCTAATTCATTTAAAGGAATACATTTTTTAGTACCTTATGTTTTTGTTACTATTGTAAATAGTATCTTTTTTAAACTTAATTTTTCAGGTTGCTGCTGGCATAGAAGAATGCAGTTGGTGTTTGTATATTGATCTGGTATTTACTAACCTTTCTAAATTCTTACTGGTTCTAATATTTTGTCTTTAGAATCTGTTTAGTCTTCTGTGACAATTATATCATCTGTGAATAATGATAATTTTGCTTTTCAGACTTCACAATCTGTATTTTTTCTCTTACAGTATAATACATGTCTTTTTCTTATTGTACAGTGTTGAATAGGTAACAGAAGACATCTTTTCTGGTTCATCATTAGGAATAATGTTTGCTCTAGATTTTTGAGCTATTCTTTATCAGAATTGCTAATAGGTTTTTGTAAAATATGATTGAGTATTAGATATTAAATGCATTTCTGCTAAATCTGTTATGAACTGAATTGCTTTTATGGATATTTCTAATGGTAAAATTACCCTTGCATTTCTGAGTTGAACCCAACTGGATGATCATGTATCATGGCTTTTTATGAACGGCTGGATTTGTTCGTTGTCAGAATTACAACAGCTCCACAGGTCACTCTCTAACACATTTTTTTCTCTTCTCTGGATCAGTTTGTATAAGATTAGTTGTTTTGTTTTTTGTTTTGCTTTGTTTTTTTACTAGTTCACTAGATCTCACCTGTAAATCTGCTGAGCCTGGTATTTTCTTTTGGAGAAGGATTAAAACGTACTAAAGATTTTAAATGGTTAGTTGTGGGAGTATTCAGGTTTTCTTTTTTCTTTTTTGATCCAAATACTAAGAGTGTGTCCCTTTTTTTGTAAGATAAGTTTTTACTTCCACTTTTTTCTTCACAGTTACAATTTTAATTTTGTTACTACTATCATTTCAGAATACAATTTTAATGTGAAAATGGAATATGCTAATTGATAAAAGTAATTCAAGCAGTGCATAAAAATTAAAATTCTTCAAAAATCCCATTACTTATCACTTTCTTGGCATGTCTTTATTCACACTTAAGGTTATAAATACCTTTTTCCCCCTCAAATTATGGACATTTAATACTCAATATTTTGATATTGGTATTGGTATTATGGACAATAATACTCAATTGTTTTTAAATCTTTTTTTTTTGACTAATGAAGTAAACCAAATCACTTGTAGTTTCACCTTCTGAAACTTACTATTAATGTTTTAATGTATTTTTCCAAATTTTAAGGCATACTAATTAGACTTAAATAAAAACAAAATCATTATATTATTATGAGCATTTTTTCATGTCATTAAAATAGTGTTAGAAATCATAATTAGGGAAATGGTTCATAAATTTGTTGGCATGAGTTTAATGCTGCAGCAAACATTCTTAATACAAATCACCATGTTACTCTGCTGATAAGTAGACATTCTTAAGTCAGTTTCACATTCAGTTAATCCTTCAAATGTTTTCTTGTTCTACATTAGGCCACTCTTCACAGCTGCTCTTCCACTAATCAGGGAGGTTAGAAGAGTGTCCATGATCTAGAGGGAAAGAGGGAAGGTGATAAGCATAGCAGTTGAAAATAACCTTTGTTTCATAGAAGATTTCTGGTGCCATTTAAAATAATCTTTTAAAACTTGCAAAAAACAATCAGCAATAAGAGTAGAAAGTCAAGATTAGAGAAAAAGAGCAATTGTGATATGCAAGCTAGAAGCTTACTTTTGTATGTAATAATAAATTTGACTCTTTAGATTTGAATTTGAAAGACTTAAAATGGGATGGGAGATAAGGTTCCTTAAGAGGATCTCATGCAAAAAGAGGAAGCACACGTGCTCCTCAGAGGAATTCTTTCTAATATTAAGGAAAAACTAAAGGTAGAAAAAAAATATCTTGCAAAGCTTTATAAAGGAGGCAGTGAATGATGTGGAATCCTCAGCCCCATGATAACAGATGATGCTTGAACAGATTTTATTTGGCTATTTTTTACGACATTCTTTAACCCTCTGTATACCACCAGCGTCTAGATTTTCAGTTTCATTTAAGTTCTTTCTTTTTTGTTTTGTTTTGTTTCATTGGATCCTGTTCGGAATTCAGAATTTTTTCTTTTCTGCCCATAGTAACAAAGAGGAGGAAATTGCCAGAATAAGACAATTTACAGTGATAAAACAAATTAGAAGATGAATGTAAAAAGATAGCATGCTAAGCTCTAATAATGATGATAAAATTGATAGTGTAAGTGAAATCAAAGATTGAGTTTTAGTTGATGATATCCTAGGTAAATTTTTTCAAATTCATCAACTCATGAGCAAACAGTGTATTTCCAAGGACAACAGGAAAATAGGGCATTCTCATCCAGTCAGTCATTCCACAGGAAAAACTTCAGATATTTTGTGGCAGGAGTTTGAGTTGTCACATATTGTTGACAGTATTCCTTTATTTTTTTAATGTTTGTGCCACAGAATTTACTTAATACAGTTTATAATGGTATTAGTGCTGAAAGCAGTATATACAAAGATGGTTGGAAAGAAATAAATGATGTAGAAATGAAAAAAATTTGGTTGAATTGATCATTTTCATAGGTATTTATAAATCTTAATGAATATGTTCTTGCATTTATGGAACCAAGCATATGGATGGCTGTCCTTCAAAAAATTATGAGCTATGAAAGTTTTCAAAAGTGTACTGCATTTTGATGATACCTGAGCGAGAAGAACCGGTATCCTCATTCACAAATTCCTTATTTGCAAATTCTCCCCCATGCTATTTGTAACCCCAGAATCAGCACTCATGGCACTCTCACGATAATTTGTGGACATGTACATGCAGAGATTAATGAAAAATGGGAATTGCCTGACATGCTTGTTCCCAGCTGAGGTCAAACAAGGCAAATGCTCTGCCTTCCTGTTTTAGCCTTCATATTGTAAACAAACTTTCATGTTCTCTAGTGCTACATTTTTTGCATTTTTGTGTGAAATGGGGTATTCTCAATTTTTGTCCAAAAATACTGAAGTTCTTCCTGTGCAGTGACTGCCTGGATAATTTCACTATTTGGGATGGCCTCTGAGTGCTGTGTTGAAGTGCTGTCTAGCATTCCTGNGTGCAAGATGGCTGTGAGGTGCCCTATGGAGCAAATACATGAATCCCATAAGCTTAATCAGAGATAAGTTATAGTGGTATTGGTAGTTCATTATTAGTGAATGAAGAGTATATATTAAATTAGGTGTCTGTAAACAGACACATAAAACTAGGTTATGCATGAAACAGGGTTATGCATTGATCTTATTCACCTTGACATGGTAGAAAATGTAGTGACTAGAGAAGGAACCTAACCTGTTTACTAACTCAGTGTTTGTGACAACTTTATAGAACACAAATAATAAGCATTAACTATTCATAAGATGAATAAGTTCCAGTTGGTTGCATTCAAAGAATTGCTCATTTTTGGTAAATATACTTTGAAGGCCAGGTAACTATGTGGTAAAAATTTGGGTTTTCTCTGTTTAAATCCTTATTAATTTATCTAATGACATTCTTTTCATTTTTCCTCCATTCTTATGTAAACTTTTCACAAAAGGACTTAAAATTTTTATATGTTTTAAAAGGTCCATTTTAGGGATGCCTTGATGGCACAGTCAGTTAAAGCGTCCCGACTCTTGGTTTTGGCTCAGGTCTGATCTCAGGGTCATGAGATGGAGCCCCATGTTGGGCTCTGCTCTCAGTGTGGAATCCATTTGAGTTTCTCTCTCCCTCTCCTGCCTCTCCCCCCACTTGCGTGCGCCTGTTTATGCTTGCACTCTCTCAAATAAATAAATGAATCTTTAAAAATAAATAAAAGGGCCATTTTACCCAGAAAATGGCGCCTTTTTTTTTTTTTTTTTTAGTTTTGTTTTGTTTTTAAATATACTGTGGGTTAATAAAAGCTGAAAGCATAAGAAAACACAGTTCATCGGAAGTAGTTCACATAGGTGCTTAGATAACTGTGATCTGGGGGTACAGGGTAATCTGGAATACTTGAAATAGATCTTCCATTACTTTTCTTTTTTGAGTCATTGACAAATTGCTAGAATAACAGTTTGAGATGATAATCTTTGGTGAAGGTTCCAGAGTTCCGTTTTTGTAGGATGAGGGCCTGTTTGCTTTAGAAACCAGAAAAGCTAAGTTATAAATTAGACCTATTGACCTTTAGTGTTCCAGGGTTCACTACCTAGTGACAGATGTCAGAAACATGGTAACAAAATGTCAAAACCTTTTAAGGGTGAGTAGTTCAAACTCTAGTTCAAAACTCTATTCTTTAATTTATAACAAATTTCTTATGAGAGATGCTGTTGTTAAAAACCCTGAAATGATGTTTATCCTTTATGGCCTTTAGGATATTTTTTGTTTGCTTTTTGCTCTTCCCTGTTGGACTGAGTTCGAAAGCATGAAAGAAGGGTACATTAAGTTTCTGCACTAAGCAGTAGTGCTTGACACTAAGTATTCTGAGTTTCATTGAATAGTGATCTAGTGAGTTTGTGGATGAAGAAATTAATACATAGGTTAAATTATGTACCCAGATCAGTAATTGATGGCAAAATTAGGATGTGGATTCTTGTTAGAGTGTGAGAAAATTAAGTGATATGTTAAGTATTAAACACTTTGGGCTCCATAGAGGTATCCTTAATCTCTGTGTATAGACTCTTCCTCCTCAATATGACAGAATACTTTACTTTGAAGTTATTTTAGGATACAGCCTATACATGGTGAAAAACTTAATATCCAAGCCTGCATAATTGTTAGTGCCATTCCAATCTATATTCCTTGCTGTCTGCTTGGCTTCCCCACCCTCGTACTCACATACTTTGGTTTCTGTGAGTCCGCATGCTTCTGGTGTTCCTCCTGCCTCAGCATCCTCCCCAGACTCCTTCCTGTGTAGGCCCTATCCTTGTTTTTCTTTTTTGTTCTAAAGTGTTAGGGAACATCTATGAAGTTCTCCCCACATATTCTTAAATATGCTGATTAGGCCAGTCTATTTTCATCATCCTTCACTTTTTCTAAAATCATTTAAAAGTGTGTAGTAAGTACACATTTAGTATTTTTATTCTAACAGTTCTCTTGACTACGGAAAAATATTAATATGATTTTTATTTGAAAAGCACATGTTCCAACAAAGTACTGAACAGCCAGTCTTCTAAACAAGTGAACATTAATTCCTTTGTGCTTAAGAATTACTTAGATTAAGTTAGAAGGTTTAACAAAAAGCTTGTACATTTTTACTGCAATATTTGTTTAATTTTAAAGTGGGCTCAATTAGCTTTAGATTATTGAATAATTGGAAACCTTTGCTAAAGGAAAAATTCATAAAACAATTTGTACATATAACTCTGTAACTCTTGTTATAATTCCCATCTTATTTCTCTGGCCATTTGTTTTATGAGTGTTCTTTTCTCTTAGCTTGATAAAGATGACATGGTATACATGGAAGCATATGACAAATTGCTAGAATCCTGGCTAACTTTGGTCCAAGACGACAAACATTTCCATAAAGGCTTTTTTACCCAACACGCAGTTCAAGTTTTCAATTCCTATATTCAGTGCCACCTCGCTGCTCCAGATGGCACGAGGAATTTGGTAAGTTTTGAGCTAGATTGTAAGTAAAAATCTATTTCATCATAACTTTGTTTTGTCTATATTCTACTGTACATTGTGTAAGACTAGAAATTTAGGAGGTTCATCTTCAGATTTGCCGAGAGCATTAGAGAGCAAAAGTTACCCCATTTTCTAAATGAGTTGATGTTTTGTAGTTACACCTCTTCTCTTCAGTTTTCAGTTACCCACCTGTGTCTTCCTAGTTGTCCAGTGATACGAATGACTTAAAGATGTCAGATCTTTTCAGTGACAGAAGTTAAATTCTCTGGTGTGGGTGGTGGTTTGAGTGCAGTTTGCTGTGTTTATATATGTGCACCATGGGGTAATAACCTCCATTTCTTTCTCTTCTGTGTCTCCCTCCACCCTTTCTTTTGTAACTACTAGCGTTGTCATCATAGATAGATAGCAGGCCCTAGACCACTGGGTTGGCTCTGTCTACCTCTCCTTTTCATGCGATGTGCTAAAGTTATTTTATAGTGCAACAGAAATACACAATTCATTGAACAAAGGAATGCAGTTCCTCACTTTTTATTTCTTTCGTTGATAATAGACTGCCAATGGTGTGGCCTCTCGTGAGGAAGAAGAAATAAGTGAACTTCAAGAGGATGATCGAGACCAGTTTTCAGATCAACTAGCCAGTGTAGGAATGCTAGGAAGAATTGCTGCAGAACACTGTATACCTCTTCTGACAAGGTACACACAGTCCAAAGAAACCCCATGGAGCAAATATTCTCTATTCACAATTCCCTGGACAGCACATAAAGTGTTTAAAGACTTTAAACACCCCCACCCCGTATCCCAGCACACTGGAACAAATGGACAGAAACATACTCATGATTGCATTCCTTGGCTTGTACATTTGGAGCCCAGGCACTACAGCATAGATGGCAGAGAGATTGTGGAAAACATGGTATGAGAAATGATTTGACCCATATCAATAAAAACTTGGAATAACCAGTTTTCAAATGCCTGTTGTAAACCTTGATTGTTTGTAAAGCGATGTTTTAATTCTATGTCATAAACAATAAATCACAGTTCCTATATTGCTATGAGAACAGTTGTGTACTATAATATTTTCATATATGTGTTTTTGCGCTAACATCTTAATTTATGTTGTCTAATAAATGGAAATTACGAGTTGTTCTAGATCTTTGCTTATTGAGCTTTATGAAGCTTTGGGTTTTTTCCCCCCCTCTTCCAGTTTATTAGAAGAAAGAGTAACAAGGCTCCATGGTCAGTTACAACGACATCAGCAGCAATTACTTGCTTCACCTGGTTCAGGCACTATTGACAACAAAATGCTTGATGATCTGTATGAAGATATTCACTGGCTTATTTTAGTTACAGGTTGGTCGTTTGTTTCTTTTTAAAATGTAAATTGCCAACTGAGCAGTTTAAACTTCGTATGTTAAAAGGAGCTTCATGTGTTCAAAATAAAGGTCCATGCATACATTTGAATACAGCTGCTGTATATCATAGAGCTATGGATGCATTTTAAAAAAATACTGGCTAACTTGTATATTTAATGCCTATTGCATAACCAGTGTGTTATGTGGAATTCATTGCAGCCCACTGATTTAGTACTATTATCAGGTTTTATTATTGTTATTATTATTATCCCCATCTTGAAAATGAAGAAGCTGAGAGAGTTTTAAGAAACTAGCCCATGGTCACACTGCTATTAATTTTTGGAGCCAGAATGCAAATCTAGGCAGTCTGACTTTTAGGGTCTTCTTTTGTAACCATATTATCAGTGTTTCTGTATTTTAAATAATCGAGAAAAAAATCTTAATTTTTGAAAAGGCATTCCCAAATACTGACTTTTGATAGAGATAGTAGTAAGAGTTCCTATTACATTTACAGAATATATTACTGAAAATTATTAAAAGGTAGATTAAAAAGCCTACATGTCAGTATGAATTATAAAATTGGTGAATAAAACATTTGTCCTTTGTATTTTGAGAGTTAATTATCTGAGAAATAGAAAATTTCTTCTCATCAAACTTGAAATTAACATTTATAATTTACTTTTACATCAAGTTAATATGATGTATATAAATCAGATAAACTGAAAACATTTATAGTGCAATTTGATAAATGTAGATTTGTTAAGTGTTCATTTTTAATTTTTTTTAAACTGAAGGCTACCTCTTAGCTGATGATACTCAGGGAGAGACTCCGCTAATACCTCCAGAAATAATGGAATATTCCATTAAGCATTCATCTGAAGTTGACATTAATACAACACTTCAAATTTTGGGATCTCCAGGAGAAAAGGCTTCTTCCATCCCAGGGTACAACAGAACAGATTCTGTGATTAGGTAATATGAACTCTATAGCTGTGCTCTTGTAATTTATACTGTTTTATAAATTCTGAGTTGATGGGTAGATGACTCGAGTGTTAGGCACGTTGTAAATCTGATACGTGAAAGAAAATAAAACTTGGAGAAGCCTTGAAATAAACAAGGATGGCAAGTACTCAGTATATATAAGTAATGCCACTCTGGTGAGAATTGACAGCTATATCCTGTACTGAGGAAAACAAATGTAAAATTATTCTGAATACAGTGAGACTTTGAAGGGACATTTGATCTAAAGTACTCTGAACATATCCCGTGTCCATCAGAAAGCAGTGCTAACACGGTACAGGCACCCTAATGAATGAAACAAAGTATATGCGATTCTTAGGAACCAGGGGAATATTAACAAGTATTTTTTGTTTATAAAGCTAAAACTACATTTCAGTGGCTTTCTTAAGGAAAACTATGATTCTTACCTTATAAAATAGAAATATTTGTTCTGAATATGTGAAACTTGAGAGTCCTGTCAGGTGAAGTTAGAAGACAGTAGTGTGCCTCAGATGAGAATTCACTTTGATCTTCCTAGTAGTAGCGGCAAAATTTTCATTAATTCTTAATGGTGAAATTAAGGAGGGATACACCTAGACAAATATCCTCCTAAAAGTGTATTTGAAAACATTTTAAATTTCAGTATCTTTGAATTTAGGTTTCAGGCAGAGATATCAATAATGAAATAACATTGGTTTTTGTCAGTTGCAAAATCAGTAACTCAAGCAGTGTGCTGTCCCCCTCATCTTTTTAATTTTAATGCAAAAGTACATGGATATCATTTACACCTGTGCAGTAGAAAATAAGAATTTTTTTAAAAAATGACCTATTAATATCAAGGAAGTGTTTGGGAATTTATTTCCTTTATTGTTTTATTCTCTTGTTTGAAATAAAATATCAATACTCTATTGAAAAAGTTTTATTCTTTTTGGGATTACTATAGGCATTAGATTAGGTGCTTGTGGAAATCATTGCTTTTGCTGCTTTGGCTTGATTCATGGTAAATGTTAATTTCAAAGGCAGTTCATTTCAGGGTGCTGTCATATTATATTCTTTGTCACATTTCTTGCCTGGGCAGTACCATCAGGAATGCTTTCCTTGTATTTTCAGTGCTTTTTCAATTTTTGCCCGTCTCTGGTATCAGTGTGGGAGCAAAACATTTTTGTATCTGAGAGCACAGACTATGGAGGGTTGAAATGAGGGTTAGAAAACAAAAATTGCCCTTTTTTTTGAAGTCCAAATAATTAACATGAAATTAAAGGCTATATGAGAGAAACATTCCTAGTTTGACTAAAAAAAAGTTCACATTTCTTGAAGAATTTATCCTTTGACAAATAATTACTACCTACTATGTACCAGGTACTGTTCTAGGCATTTGGGATACATCAGTGAACAAAACAAGACAAAAATCATTCCCCTTTTAAAGCTCCTTATAGGGGAAAGATAATAAGTAAATAAATCGTATAGTATGTTAGAAGACCATAAGTGCTGTGGGATAAGAAACTGAGCAGGGTGAGGGGAATCAGGAGTGCAGATTTCAGAGATTTGTGTAATTTTAAATATTGTGATCAGTATAGGTTTTATTTAGAGCAAAGATTTCAGGTTGGTAAGGACGAGGCCATGAAGGCCTGGGGAAGAGCATTCCAGGCAGAGTGAACAACTAACACAAAAGCCCTGTGGCATTCCTGGCATATTCAGGCAACAGTGGGAACTGCCATTGTGGGTTGAGCAGAATGAGGTGGAATTTTGTCAGAAGATGGAGATAGAAGGGAAAACAAAGGGAAGTCAGATAAAATCTTTAGCCTTTGCTCTGAGTGAAGTGGGGTGCTGTTGTATTTGTTAAAAAGGTTACTCTGCTACCTGTAGAGTAAACTGTGACTGACAAAAATGGAAGCAGGGAGACCAGTGAAGAGGCTTATTGAAGTAATCCAAGGGGAAGATGATGGTGTCCAGATAAGAGTGATAATAGTAGATGTTGTGAGAAGTTAAAGAGAGCTCTGTTGGACTCATTTTGCTGACTTTTGGTTTATGAAATGCAAAGGTAATCCAAGATTGATTTGTAAAGTATGGGAAAGTGTGAGTGCTGTCTGAAATACAAAGTATGTTTAGATAGCATACTTAAAAAATTAAAGTAGGATTAGAAATTGGAACTATTAACAATTTAAAAATATTTTTAGCGTAACATTGTGTGTCCACTACACTTGAATGAAAAAAATGTGATATCTTTATCAGTTGTTTCTTCAACTCCCCTATGTGCCAGGATCTGAGGATACAATAGAAGTCTGGTAAGAGTGATAGAGGAGCACCTAGGTGTACCTAACCTCTTGGCAAGGGAAGGATCAAGGGGTGCTTTTGGGAAAGATGGCATTTAACCTGATAGTTGAGGGTTGAATAGGAGTTTCCAACATACAGCAGAAGGCAAAGAGTGTTCCAAGCAGTGACAGTAGTCTAGGCAGAGGCCTGGAATTGAGAGCATGGCTTAAAGCAAGAGGCAGTTTGATGTTGCTCATATGTGAATGTGGAGGGGAGAGGTCTTTGTGGAGATGGGAAAGTAGGGATGGTGTTGTGTATTGGGCTGAGATAGTAGTAAAAATGGTGAAAAAGATTGGAAATAGGGAGGTGAACTGATCAAACTACAGTAGTAGGATTATACTGTGGAAGATGGATTTAAGGGATGACAAGGCAGATTAGGAAGCATTTTCATTAGTAGTAGTGAGAGTGGAAAGAGGCAGATGGTTCTTTCAGAAGTAGCCGCATGGGATTTTGCTGACTGCTGGGGGGCAGCAGTGAGGATAGAGGAAAGCTCCCAGGGGAGCCTCAGGTTTATCTGCCTGCAAACTGCCTGTGCTACTCTTCCTTACCTTGCTCCCACTTTACAAAAGAAAGGCAAAAGCTCTTACTCATTCTGAATCTTACCATAATGGATAAGCAGGTGTGTAAAGAAGTGCAGAGTGCCAAATAAAGGGACAGTTCCAAATAGTATGGTGTTGGGAGTGAATGACTGAGTAATGGATAACCAGTAATTTTACAAGTCAGGAGGTTTTCAGTCCTTTGCATTAAATGACATTGAAGAAATCAATTTGTCAGTTAACAGATTATTAAAAATAATTTTTGATGGTAGATCTCTGTGATTTTTGGCATATAACTTGGAAGAAGTTCAAATAATTAAGGAACCCTGTTATTTTAAAAATGCTTTGCATTTATGTGAATAGGTTTTCTCAGTGTTTCTATTTAAATGAAGAAGGAATCAAAGCAAATTATGCACAACTCTGTCTCATTCTAGGAATAAGTAATATTTTTTCACAGATACATGAACTCATTTGGAAAAACAAAATCCTGCCACATTAATTTCATTCACAAATGCAGAGTTTTATTTTTATGTTTAATAATTTATTTAAATTTGTGTTGTACTTCGCTCAATTATGTACTATTAAGTATTACAACGATAGATAATCCAAAAGATGTTTTAAAACAGTCTTAATGATTACTGGGAAATTTTTTAAATTATATTTCAGTAGCTAGACACATTTGTTTCAGAGAATTGTATGGTGTGATCAGTAAATGAGTATAAAAATGTTTTATATTAAGATAATCTGTGGGGAAATGAAGTTGAAATAAAAATTTAAGGAGAAAAAGAAACAATGTAAAGTTTCCAACTGTTAAAGAAAAACTTGTTTATTTTTCAAATGGATGATGGTGGGTATCAGAACACTGATAATTAAATTCCTGTGTATAAATTTAGAAAGTTACTATAATTATTTAATTCAAATTCTGCTAGACTGCAAGTTATATTTAAAACTATTTATTCTTATGGGAAAAATCTGATACATCAGCCTAAATGTATTGTGAAGTCATGGGATATTTTTGTTCATATCCACCCTAAAATAAGTTTTGAAAATTTGAGCACTTCTGATATAGGGAGTATGTAATACGTAGGGAAGTAGAAACTAGGGGTAGAAACTTAAAAACCACCTGTTTGGTGCACAGGAAGAAATTATTTCAAAACGACAGTGATAAACAGTAGCTAGTACTTTTGAGACATCCAGTTGGATAAATAACTGAAATGTAAGATTTCAGTCATCTTGAGAGCAGTAAGGAAAAGTAGTAGAAGCCAAACTTCAGGTGATTAAAATCCCTGTTTTGGCACGAATATCCATAAAATGGTGTTAAAATGGATTCTTTCAATTACACCCTTTCCTTCTTTGCTTGTTAGCTAAAGTCAAGTTAAATATATATCACTTCTCTCTCCTACTCCCACCCCCAGAACAAAGACTTTTTAACTTAACTGCATATCATGCTCTGTTATTAAAACCACATAGCCATATGAATTACGTAGTGGAGGAGAGGATACTCTCTTAGAGCACATCATTACGGAGATAATTTTTTTAGTGAATTTTTGTTTTAAAATACCATTAAGAATCAAGTTTGTTAGGAAGTATATAGGACAATCGGATTTAGAGAAGAGATTCAGTATTCAAAGCATTCTAGATAAGTCAATTTCTAGATCTTCTAACCTAAAATGACAAATGTATAAAAACAGTGCTAACCCATGGGAGTTTTGAGTAGTGATAACGTGCTGAAGAATGTAGCATTTACTCTGAACTTTTCATTGTATGTATTTCTCCATTTTGAATGTGAAAAACTTCTTTAGATGGTAATGCTGAGACTTGGATGTGGAATACAACTTCCAGGGAAGGTTGTCCCTGTCTGTGACTCTCTGCTTAGTCTTGTTTCCTGCTTCCTGAAAGGTCAGCAGTAAAATGGGGCTTTTGTCTACAGCCCTGTTGATGAAAATTTCAAGTATAGCCTAGCCTAAATTCAGAGAGTTGAGTAACAAAAAAGGGACTTTTAAGAAAATATTAGACAGTCAGTAGATAAATAAAAGAATAAATGACGTCTTTTTTATACCTACAGGCTGTTATCTGCTGTTCTAAGAGTTTCAGAAGTTGAATCTCGAGCAATAAGAGCAGATCTCACTCATCTACTAAGCCCTCAAATGGGCAAAGATATTGTTTGGTTTCTAAAACGCTGGGCAAAGACTTATCTCCTGGTGGATGAGAAACTATACGATCAGGTCAGAATGTAAAACTGACTTCATTTGGGTTTATGATGATGACAGTAATGGGAATGAGAACATTTTTCTTGGTGATTTTCTCATCAAAATGTAACTAAGAGATGAACATCTTCCACATTGAAGAGAACTGTATGAATGGCGTGCGATTTTAATAACTTAGAGCACATCATTTGATTGAGCTTATTTTAACCATATTAATTTACAATTACTATTGGGAATGGATTAATTTATGTTCTTTGAATTTGGTGTAAATATGTTGGTATGTTAATATGAAAGTAAAGTTGACAGGAAAATCACATTGGAAGATGTAAGTGGATTGAGGATGTCTTTTTTGGACGTAACAGAAATGAATACATTTATAAAATTAATGTGAAGTAAGTTTTCACATTGAGATGCTAATTTCAGTTTGATTTTTCTGTGGATTTTTTTTTTTTTGAAGCTGATCTTTCTTTCTGACTTTAAAATTTTTGTTTTCTCTCTTAAGATAAGTCTGCCATTCAGTACAGCATTTGGGGCAGATACAGAAGGTTCTCAGTGGATTATTGGCTACCTCTTACAAAAAGTCATCAGTAACCTCTCAGTGTGGAGTAGTGAGCAGGACCTTGCAAATGACACTGTGCAGCTCCTTGTCACTTTGGTGGAAAGAAGAGAAAGGTAAGCTGATTATAGGAGGCAGACTCTGTGTGTGTGTGTGTGTGTGTGTGTGTGTGTAGTCTTTCAAGTGGCAAACAGTTACATGGTTCTAAGGTCCAGAAAGACCTTGCATTTTGGAGCAGTGTACTTAACAACAACAACATCATATTATTGCTATAAATGCAAATAGAGCTTTCCCATATTACAGTTGAGGATTGTGTTGACTGTTCAAGGATTTGGTATTAAAGAATCTTACAAGAAACATGTTTAATTCAGTAATTTATAGTTTTAAAAACACTTTAATACAGAATAATCTCATTTAATTTTTTTCAGGTATCCTATTCCATTTTAAAGATGAGAAAAACTTGATAATTTAATAATTTTGCAGGTTAGGAGCTTTAGTGTTTTCTACAACTCTGGAGGTGTTTCTCATTTTTCTTACTGCACAGGAATGTGATTGTTACTACTCCTGGCATTGGCTGACTCTTACTTGTTGAGTTATTGTAATTTACCTAGGTACTGTTCCAAGCATTTCATGTACAGTTTTATTTAATCTTAATATCAGACTCAACCATGAGAGTTAGGTCTGTTATTACTGTTGTTATCCCTATTTTACAGATCTGGAAACTAAATAAGAGAGAGTAAAATTTCACATTGTCAAACGACTAATGGGATTTGAGCACAAAATCGTGTGACTCCAAAGTCTATACCAAGTTTACTATACTGTACTCTAAAAACTAGTTAAATTCAGTTACCTTCCATTTTTGTTTGTTTAGTATACATACGATATAAGTAATATATCTTATGTTTTGTTATTTCTGTCTGTAGGGCAAACTTAGTAATTCAGTGTGAAAACTGGTGGAACTTAGCAAAGCAGTTTGCAAGCCGAAGCCCACCTCTGAATTTCTTGTCAAGTCCTGTGCAAAGGACACTGATGAAGGCTCTTGTTTTGGGAGGTTTTGCACATATGGACACAGAAACCAAACAGCAATATTGGACAGAGGTAACAGTTCCCTTTATTTTGATTGCACCCTCTTATATCTTACCCTGTGTGTTGCTGTAAAATACTCTGTGGAGACATTAACATGTCGTTCATACCTTTTCTGATACTTTTCTCTTATAATGAATAGGTTAAAGCCTATTATTTTACAAATATCATCTTATAATTTGTCCATATCCGCATACATGATGACTTTGAATATTATCAAGTATTCTGTGGTCGGGCACATTTTTGCCCACAACTCAAATGAGAGCCTAAAGAATCAGTGAAATATCCCCTTGTCTAGAACATGGAGATGCAAATTAACCACTGTAGCAGTTTGCTAGGACTGCTACAACAAAATATCAAAAATTTACAGGTGTAAAAACAGAAATTTATTGTCTTAGAGTTCTATAGACCAGAAGTCCAAGATCAAGGTGTTGGTAGGGTTGGTTCCTTTTGAAGGCTGTGAGGGAGAAGCTGTTCCAGGCCTTTCCCTGAATTTCTGGTGGTTTGCTCGCAGTCTTTGGCATTCCTTACGTTGTAGAAGCATCATCGTAATCTCTGTCTTCACCTTCACATGATATTCTCCATGTGTGCATGTCTGTGTAAAGATACCAGTTGTACTGAGTCAGAGATCCACCCTAATGACCTCTTCTTAATTTAATTGTATCTGCAACAATCCTGTTTCTAAATAAGGCCACATTCTGAAGCACTAGGGAGTTGGACTTCAACATGATTTGAGGGGGACATAATTCAACCACTGTGGACACACTGCCTTGTGTAAATTAGCTTTAAATCAGGAACCAAGAGTTATCGGTATATGTAGGTGGATGGCCTATAGTCCTTGTGACAAGAGTGCTCTTAATGTCTGAGAAGGTACACAATAACAGAATTAGGCAGTCATCTGTGATTTCAGACCAGAATTTAAATAATTGTATTATCATATGTACAGCTTTAAGTAGAATTAAGATATCTTCATGAATATGCATTTTCACTCAGAGCAGGACTGATTATCTGAAGTTATGTTCTATGGCAAGAGGAGTTAAAAAAGAGAAAAACAGGCAAGAGCTGTGTGTTGGGCTTGACCCTGTAGAAGAGAGGTTGGCAAATTGGAGCCCACAGATCCAAATCTGGCCTGCTGTCTCTGTGTAAATAAAGTTTTATTGAAACACAGTCACGTTCAATTGTTTACATTTTTATCTCTGGCTGCTTCTGTACTGCAGTGCAATTGTAATTGGAGAGTTAGGCCAGACATGACATGTTCTGCAAAGTCTATATTTACTCTCTGGCCCTTTGGAGACTTAAATTTCATCTTTTGGGGGTGGGGGCAATTAATGAATTGGAAAGAGATGATGATAGTGACAGAATTCTGTGAATGCCATTGACTAAGTCATGTTCTGTGATTCGTGGTTTTTGGAACCTAAATTACTTCAGGAAGTGGTTTGACTCACATATGTTGTGAAGTGATTACTGAAAGAAGTTTAGTCAACATACATCATCTTGTGTAGATAGAATAAAGAGCAAAAACAAAAAAATGTTTTTTCTTGTGATGAGAACTGAGGATCTACTCTTTTAACAGTTTTCCTATATTATCATACAGCATTGTTAACTATAGTAACCATGTTGTATATTACACTCCTAGTACTTACTTATACCTGGAAGTCTGTACCTTTCAACTACCTTCCTCCAATTCCCCCTTTACCCACCACCCCCACTCCCCACCTCTAGTAACTACAAATCTTTTCATTTTTTTTTTTAACAAATCTTTTTCTGAGAGTTGGGATTTTCTGTTTTGTTATTTCATTATTTTATTAAAATTCCTCATTTGTAAGTAAGATCATATGATATTTGTCTTTCTTTGTCTGAGTTACTTAACGTATACCCTCAGGGTTCATCCATGTGGTCGCAAATGTGAGGATTTCCTCATTTTTTATGGCTAAATATTCCATTGCATACGTACCACAACTTAGTTATCCATTCATCCATTGATGGACATTCAGGTTGTTTCCATGTCTTGGCCTTTGTAAATAATGCTACAGTGGACGTTGGGGTACAGATGTCTTCTCAAATTACTGTTTTTATTTCCTTTGGATATATTCCCAGAAGTGAAATTACTGGGTCATATGGTAATTCTCTTTTTAGTTTTTGAGGGTCCACAGTGGGCTGCACCAGTTTACAATCCCCACCAGTAGTGCACTGGGGTCCCCTTTTCTCTACATCCTTGCCAACATTTATCTCTTGTCCTTTTGATGATGGCCATTCTAAAAGGCATGAGGTGATGTCATATTGTGGTTTTGATATCTGTTTCCCTAATGACTAGTGTACTGTGTGTTATTTCTTTACATAGGCCAGAAGTTATCATGACCCTCAAAATGGGGGACATAGGGGTGCCTGAGTGGCTCAGTCAGTTGATCGTCCAACTCTTGATTTTGGCTCAGGTCTTGATCTCAGAGTCGTAAGATGAAGACCCTTGTCGGACTCTGTGCTGGATGTGGATCCTGCTTAAGATTTTCTCCCTCCCTCTGCCCCACCCCCTGCTTGTGTGTGTACACATGCTCTCTCTCTCTCTCTCTCTCAAATAAATAAAATCTTTAAAATGGGGAATGTAACATGTGGTTCAAATATTCTTTGTTTTCAGTGCTTTTTCTGCCTCCAACAGTTTGTAATGCTTTAGAAAGTGAATATTTTTCCAAGTTGAGGAAATAAAGTTGAAACAAATGAAGCATGTAAATTAAACTTTTAGAAAATTATGCTTTACTTTGATAGGTTCTTCAGCCACTTCAGCAGCGATTCTTAAGAGTGATAAATCAAGAAAACTTTCAGCAGATGTGTCAGCAAGAGGAAGTCAAGCAGGAAATCACCGCCACACTGGAGGCCCTGTGTGGCATTGCTGAGGCTACCCAGATTGACAATGTAGCAATTCTTTTTAATTTTTTGATGGACTTCCTTACCAATTGCATTGGATTGATGGAAGTTTACAAAAATACCCCAGAGACAGTCAATCTCATAATAGAAGTTTTTGTTGAAGTTGCACATAAACAGATATGCTATCTTGGAGAGGTAAGCATTTTCTAATTTTATCCATTTAGGATTAGAACTCCTTAAAGTATAACAAAATAACATACTTTAAATTTAATGAATACTATCTGAAATAATATTTTTGTGCCTCCAAAAAAGTTTTCAAAAAGACTTCAGAACTTTTCAGAAGAACTCAGAATTCAGAGGAAGGCTTATTGAAGGAATATAAATTCTTGCCCTAATACTGTTGGTAATCTGTAATTTTTTGAGGTATAATGTTATTCAGTCAAACTCATCCAAAAGAGGAATGTTCGATAAGACAAATTGTAGAAAAGTTTAATCAATGTCTGTCTGTTGAAACTCTAAGGCTTCAAATTTTAAATGGCAATTTGTATCTTTGCTTTATAAATCAAATGGATATTTAGATGCTGAATTCTTTTATGATCAGTAAGCAAGGTACATTTTTTAAATCCTGTTTAGAAATTATTTAGAAAGCTATTTTAAAACTGCCTTAAAGGAATATATTTGTAATTGCCTTCAGATTAGCATAAATCTTGTTTTAAACCATTTCATATGGGTTCCTGATTTGTGAATTTTTTTGTTAGATCACAGGCACCTGCTGAAAAGTAAGATTTTACCTTATAAATATTACAAATGTAGTCACAGATACATGACTGAGAGGGCAGGCCATTTCCATTTATTCTGGTGTTTAAGACCACTGTTTGGTACTCTGTGCTTTTCCAAGTTAAACAGTATTAAAACTTGAAATAATAAATGTTATACAAGAAGTTGAAACAGCAGAAGTAAAACAGTTCTGTTGCCAAAGTCTTATTATCTCTCTAGTATGTATTATCAAATGAACAAAAAAATGGATGTCAAATTTTGTTAGGAAAGTGCTAATTTTTAAAATATAACTGCAATCTTTAATATATGCCGTTTCACTTAATGTTTTACAATAGTTTAAAACAACTGTTGGAGCTACTATTGGGATTCAGAGTAAATTTATTAGAATATAGATTCTTTGCGGGTTTATATTTTTTCGCGGCTAAGTTCTGCGTAGTAGTATAATTTATGCACATTCTCTTACAGTCCAAAGCTATGAACCTATATGAAGCCTGCCTTACTTTGCTGCAAGTATATTCTAAGAATAACTTAGGGCGGCAAAGAATAGATGTTACAGCAGAGGAAGAGCAATATCAAGACCTGCTTCTCATTATGGAACTTCTTACTAATCTTCTATCAAAAGAATTCATAGATTTCAGTGATACAGGTAAGATGTAGTGTGATGGTTTTAACTTTGTTTTTATTGTCTTTTTTTTTTAAGCAAAGGAATGTTTTTAAGTGAAATTTTGTGAGGAAGTTCAGTTTACAAAATCATGAATGTTAGTCTCTTTGGTTGAAGCGAAGGTAGGACCAACATCCTTTCCTGCTTGTCTCTTGTCTTATAAGAATAATAGTAATAATATCTTCCATTTATTAGGTTCTTTAAAATGCAAAGCACCGTTCATATCACAATGGCAAGAGATAGGTATCATTGTTATACTCATTTTATAGATGAGGAAATAGGCACAGAGAAAGTCATGTCACTTGCCCACAGATCAATAGCTAGTAAGTTGCAGGACTGGGATTCACATTCCAGCATCTGAATGGGATGCAAGAGGTCAGTCTTTTCTGAGTTATACTTTATTATTATTCTTTTTTAAGATTTTATTTATTTGGGAGAAGGAGAGAGTGAGTGTGAGTGAACATGAGCAGGGATAAAGAGGGGCAGAGGCAAAAGAAGACTCCCCGCTGAGCAGGGAGCCCGATGTGGGGCTTGATCCCAGGTTTCTGGGATCATGACCTGAGCCATAGGCAGCCACTTAACTGAGACACCCACGTGCTCCTGAGTTAACACTTTATTGACTAAATCACTCCCCTATGTCGTCTGATGTAGCTATCCCCAAACTGTAGCACTTTCCAGATTGCAGCTTGGTTGGGAACCCTTGTTGGGTTGGGTAACCCTGAACCCTGGAACTGACAGGCCACACTTGGAAGATCTAACCTAGGGGCTCACAGAGAGCCTGACCTTGGGGAAGTCAGTTAATCTTCCTTTGTTTATTCTGTTAAAGTGGGTGCATAATAAATGCCTTTTGAAATGTCTTAAAGATTAGCTACAAAGTATCATGGTGCCTAGCATTGTTCCTGGCAACCAGAAGGTAAAAGAAAGTTGTTATTACAGGCAAGAACTTTACTAGTAATTAGAACATCATTTATTTGCATAGTTTTCCTTGACTTACCTCTTAACCCACTGTCAACCTTGCCTTAAAACCCAAGGGATCTTGTTTTTTAAGAAAAAAATGAATCCTATTTAGAGCCTCCTTTCATATGTTGTGTAGACATTCATAGTAGTGGGCACTTCTGACATCCTTGTAAGATTCTCTTTCTGAGTTGGGTGCTGTGACATTCCACTTTACCCAAGTACTTGAGATTCTTCTTTCTCTGTTTCCTTTATTGGTTTATTTTCCTTATTCACTGAACAACAGTTTATTGCAATGTCTGCCCTACCCTAGGCACTACCAGTTTTACAGTCCAGAGGGTTTACTGTCCTTCACAGTTAACTAGGGTCCTGCACTTTCCCTCAGTGAATTCATTCTATACCAAAGCCTCAGCTGCCCCTCTATTTCTAGGCCTGGTCTCTCACCAAGTGTTGTTCTTACGTTTTCTGATGTGTTCAGGTTGATGCTTCACCATCCAGGAGTTCTTAACCTTTTCTAGAGCACATGTGCCTTTAAAATCTGAAGTAGTTACTTACTGAGACTTTCCCTTAAAAAGTGTATGTTACACCAGCCTCAGAGTTTTACACAAGGTTAATAGTTGAGTTGTGAACCCTCAGAAACTCAGCTGTAGACTTTCCAGGGCTGTAAAGACTCAGGTCAAGAACCCTGTATTCTGAGGAGTCTGACTCAAAGTTAAGAGCGTGCATTGAAAGGTATGGGGAGGGCTGTTAAAGGTTGTAGAGAGGGAAAGGCACCCTAGTCATCATGTCTGTGGTGCAGTTTGACATTCTAAGCACACATTATATGGACGAATGGCAGGTTTTCACAATAAAAAGGCAAAAAGATTAAAAGAAACAGCATTAGCTGATAAAATAGATGGCAGAAAGGAAGGTGATTATTTTAAGTAATTATTTTTAAAATAAAGATAATTGAGATAAAATAGAAAATACTTTAAATATTATGAAATACAATTAATATAGTAGGTGGGAGATTAAAAGCATAAGTGGACATGCGCCTCTGCTCTATATTCATGAATATAGGAGAGCTTGTGGCTGGAGAGCCGAGTCCCACCAAGCATGAGGCAGGATGTTCTGTACAGTCCTGAGAGCCCTATCTTTTAGGAGCAAGTCCTGGGAGGTGGGTTCCAGGACCAGCCTCCCAGGGCTCCAGAGCAGGCCCAGGCTTCCTGCTGGATGGAATCCAGGTTTACCAGTGCCCGGATTCAGAACATGGGATTCTTCTAGCTGGAGAGGAGACTCTTGGGATGGAAGTTCACAGTTAGGCTAAAAAAGTCATTTTTAAGTAGAAATGCTTTTTTTTTTTTTTTTTTAACCTCATTTCATTTCTTTTGTTTGTTTGTTATACAAGTAACTTGTTCTTAATAGAAAAATTTAAAAGGGCAGAGATAGAAAAATCACCCATTCTTTGACATAATCTACAATCAAGTACAAATGGCATTGTGGTCATTTCCCTTCTGGTTATTTTGTACAATTTTGTGATTGTACTCTAAATATAATTTTATATTCTGTCTTTTTTTGTTAATGTGTTGTTAGCCTTTTACTTGTCATTAAAATTTTTCAGGACCTTTCATGGCTACATGGTATTCCACATTTTGGAATTTAACCTGATTCCCTAATACTGGACATTTGGAATATTTATGATTTTGCTGTTATAAATGGTGATGCAGCAATCACTTCTGTGGACAAATCTCTGTCTGAATTTCTGGTTATGTCTTTAGTACATACAGTGCTGAAGAGGCTCTTAATGTATTACTTTTGAAGATAACTGTTACACTATATCCTCACCAGCATTTAAATGTTATCATTTGAAAGTCATTTTTAAATTCATGAATCAGAAGTAGTATCTTAAAAATTTGCATTGTTTCATTAATGAGTAGAATGAACTGTTTCTCTTTTTCTTTTTTTTTTTTAAGGTTTTTTTTTTTGAAGATTTTATTAATCTATTTGAGAGAGAGTATGTGAGAGAGAGAGCACAAGTAGGGGGGAAGGGGTAGAGGAGAGGGAGAAGCAGACTCCCCCCTGAGTAGGGAGCCCAGTGTGGGGCTTGATCCCAGGACCCTGGGTTCATGACCTGAGCCAAAGCCAGGCGCTTAACTGACTGAGCCACCCAGGTGCCCGAATGAACTGTTTTTCACTGGGCTTCTGATTTTTGTTAGATGTTTGTGGATTTTGCTCACTCACCTATTTAGGTCTTAGGAGGACTCTTAATTTGTGTGCATATTTTATGGCTTAAGGATAATAACCCTTTTACATATTGGTAGTTATTTTTTAACTACTTTCTTTTTTCTGTAACATTTTAATTTCTATATTTTCCCCCATTGCTTTACAGCATAGAAAAATTTCACACACCTGAGATAAAATAAATATTACTGTGGAAATTGTTTAACTTACGGTAACTTAACTTAGTGTATCAGTGGAATAGGTTGTACTTTACTTTTATCATTGTAGAATAATAATGTAAACACAGAATGTCTGCATCAAGTACTCAGAGACCCTAAAAGTAAAATACAAAAGGATGACCCAGGGTAAGACAAGGATAGAACCAACTCTGTTGGTTTATTGATGTTGCAATTCTAAGACTGCCTTTTTTTCCTTTTTTTCCCCATAGATGAAGTATTCAGAGGACATGAGCCAGGGCAAGCGGCAAACAGGTCTGTGTCCGCAGCTGATGTTGTTTTATATGGAGTGAACCTAATTCTGCCTCTGATGTCACAAGATCTGTTGAAGGTAATTGAAGACAGTGAATGTGAACATCCAGAGTGTGTATGTCTGGAGTTAAAAGATGTTTTAGACAAGAATATACCTCTGATTCACTTAAGGGGGTATAAATACCTGCTTATCTGTTAAGTACACGTGAAAACTAGAATTTTAGGTTTCCACTGGATGTCGTTCGCACTCGTGGATGCAGCTCAGTGTGCAGCTCATGCCCTCATTTAATCCTGCCCAAGAGTCCTGTGTTCGCTGATAATCAGTGACAGAAAAAAACTGGTTCTTTTAGAAACTTAGTTCTAATGGTGGCAGTTCTGATTCCCTCATCATTTGTCACTAAGCAACTTAAGTTATATGTTTGGGTGTATTCCACTGATACTTTTGAACATCGTTCTCAGATTTGAGGGATTGAGCCATAGAAGGCATTTTCTAGCCACCCCATGTAGAAATGGGATGGTAAGAAACCAAGACTACCACAGTTTTTAAATTTCCTCGTGTCTGGGTTTTCACCAGTCAGTATTGGTGGTGATGAGGTTGCCTTTTCTTCTTTCTTTAATTATCGCAGGGGAGGGGAGTTTCTTTCGTGAGTTGTCACAGAGGGTGAGGGTGGGGACAAAGACGTGGATGGGAAGGAAGTGGGAAGTGTGTGTGTGCGCGCATGTGTGGAGCTCACACAAGGTAGAGTGGGAGAGAGAAAGAGAAGTCTGTTGTGGGAAGGAAGAATATAGAGGTTGAGAAGTGGCTGGAAGTTGCAGTTAAGAGTAGGAGGTGCTGCCAGATTCCCACAGAGTGGGCCGGGACCGCATGCTTCTTTCTTTGAGATAGGTCTTTGGGAGAAGATTCTGACCTGTGAGCCGAGTATTCATGTAGCCACCAGTAGTATGGGGACGTTTAGTAAGCTCTGTATATTGCTTTGCCTTTAGGGTTCTTTTGGTTTGGGTTTGAGGTATTTTGCTCATTAAACAGACCATTAAACAGTTAGATGGTGTATTTTCATAAGTAAAGTTAAAGTGTTCATTGCCTACTTTTTACTTCAGTTTTCCAGGACTATCAGCCAACTTTTAGAAGTGTGAAGGAGTGAATATTCTATTCTGTACATAATCTTAACAATTTGTATTACCTTCTTATATTTTTCTAACATGCTGGAATGCAAATAAACACATTTGCAAAAGGGTTTTACTCATAGGTCATTTAATAATTTGAAATTTGGCTGTTTTGTCTACTTTTTCAAGGTAAACAGACTATCTGGAATTGGCTGTAGCTTTTATTAACTGTCTGGAAGATAATTGTTTCTACTGTGTATTATTTTTGTGTACTAAAATATTCCCTTTATTATAACTTATTTTTACATTTAATTAAGTCTTCATGTTTTCTATATCTTGAATATGTTTTAAAGAAATCATTATACTTTAAGTTTGTTGGTTATTATTTTATTTTACTGCATTAATGAAAACAAATTAGATATCAGTAAGCAACTAAATATTTAATATTTCTTTTTCAGTTTCCAACCCTTTGTAATCAGTACTACAAATTAATCACATTTATCTGTGAGATTTTTCCTGAGAAAATACCACAGCTTCCTGAAGATCTTTTTAAAAGTCTAATGTACTCTCTAGAACTAGGAATGACATCATATCCTTTAAATGAACATATTTGTCACTTGGGGAAAAAGATCTTACATAAAGAAAAGTTTTTAAAATTTGTGTTTTTAATTTTTTGTGTGTGGTTTAGTTTTATTTCTTAAGAAAGAAGTCATCTCTCTAACTACCTTAATTCTGTGTTTCTTTCGTTAGTTTGCCTCACCTTGTTCTCCTTTCACAGGTCCCAGAGGCGTTTGACTCCTGGTCCCAAAGTGATTCTTTCATTAAGAGCCCCAATTAGTAATGTCATATACTGTTGCTGAGTCTCTGATCTTAGCTACCTGATAGTAGGGAATAACAAGGCTTTTTATCGGTTGTGTCCTCATGATCAGAAACACTAGAAATCTACAACCCAAGACCCTCTCAGAAACACTGGAAACCTTTTCCCATAATGCTGTACAGACATATTGCACACTAACCTCCTCACTTACTTGTATTCAGTCCTAGAATTTGATAATAGCTATAACTTTTTAATCTTTTATAAGTCAAATATATCTAGTTTGTCCCTTGACGTTCGTGATCAGAATGAGTTCGGAGGTTTGCCAGCTTTGCCTGGAAGCTTTGACACCATTAGCTGAACAGTGCGCTAAAGCACAAGAAACAGACTCACCACTTTTTCTAGCAACACGGCACTTTCTTAAGGTAAGATGTTTGGGTGGCCTGTCCCGAAACCATCTGCTTTAATAAGTATGGTCAGTGCATGTAACTCTTCATTCAAATGAGGAAATGCTTACATCATTGATAAATCAGGAAATCATTACTCTTTGTTCACCGCACTTTCTGGAGGTCAATTCCCTGGATACATTATTCTTTGCTTCTACTGTGCGTTCTTGAAACTTGATGTGGTAAAGGCAGCAGGGAACTTGGTCATTTGATGATTTCATACATCACAGCAAGGGGTAACATCTGTACGTTATGGTTGGAATTTTAAAAAACTGTTTTCTTTAATTTTCAGATTTATTTAATAAATAAGAACAACTACCACCCCTCTTTTTCTTTTCTGGAATGGGGAGGGGCTAGAAGAATGTATGATCATCATATATTTTTATTTAAAGGTTTTATGTTGTGTACTTTCAGCTGGTTTTTGATATGCTGGTTTTGCAAAAGCACAACACAGAGATGACCACTGCAGCCGGTGAAGCTTTCTACACGTTGGTGTGCTTGCATCAGGTACTGGACACAAGTCTCTTCATGGGACTCTTCTCATTTTTTTAGCAGGGAGATTATTCATGCAGAGAGTGGGACTTTAATGCCTCCAGTTCTTAGAGAATCTGTGACTCATTGCTTCAGTTCTGTTTCAGTGAGGCTGTTATTTCTTTACTTCCTTGTCAGCTTTGACTTTCTGTGTTTTTTGACAATCTGTCAGTTAATAAAGACTTTTTTCCTTTCTCCACTGTTGTGAATCATCCTTTGCATTGATTGCTCCCCTAAAGCTTGTCCTTAAACAGGTGTGCTAGGAACCAGGAATCAACCTGAAAGAATAGTAGTGACATGGTTTCTGTCCTTGAGGAACTCGCAGTTTTGTAAGGGAGACCAGATGAGTAAGACTTGGGACCCAGAGGAGTCTGCCTTAAGAAAGCATGGAAATCAGCAGTGTGTATTTCCTTTCATAGTAAGCAAAGTATATTACTTCATATTACAGTATGGAGAAGAGTATATTGTTTCATTTTATTTTGTTCAGCCTTTAAAGACTCTGAAGTGCTCACTCAACTGTTTGGGGTTAACGTAACGGAAGAAAAGTTACGTTAGCTCACCTGTCCCTTCCCTATTCCAGTAGAGTAGGTACCCATCAAGTATATGAGAGGAACCATATTGGGTCATCAACTGCCTCAGTTTCCCAACACTCCTCCCCCCCGCTTTTTTTTTTTGTCTCTCCACCCCTACCACCAAGCACATGTAAATGTCCTGTATGACTAAGTGATTGACTTTCTTTTTTTGTTGTTTAATTAAAAAGCTTTGGCTTTTTTTTTTTCCTTGTATAGAGTCGATAGCATTTGCTGTGAGTGGCACTCAGGGTTTGATTTTTTTTTTTACCTTTGTAATAAAGATAGGATTTTTGAGGCCTGTCATACTACTTAAAGACTCCCTGTAGACTTCCTGTACCATCTGCTTCCCAAGCTGAAGGTACTCTGGGACTTCAGTTCTTGCTGTGCTCTGGAGGTAGTGCTTTCTGCAGATGGTGCCCAACTCAGGTCTGTGGCCTTTCGCTCCCATCTTACTTCCTTGTTGCTTACTAGGAAGATAGGCTTCTTGTCCCCATAGATGTAAGCCATTGCATTCCACTCGTCTTTTTTAAAAAAACCATATTTACACATTATAGAAAAGAGAGCAAGGCTTTAGGTTTGGCTAGTATAATATCTCACTGGGTCTGGCCCCAGAGCGACTGCCGTTTCTTTTGAACAGGGAAATGATTTGAGTTTATACTTATTCCTCTGTGAGCAGGTCTGTCCCTTGGATAGAATATTTAGGGTGGCCATCCTGGTTCCATGCTTGTGGGTCAGAGAAGGCATACTATCCCTTACTCTTCCTTTCCAGATATAATTAACATTTCATTTCACCATTTTGGTCTATCATGATATCCCAAGAAGCTAATGAAAAATAGTGTCAGACCAACTTTTTCTTTTTTCTTTTTTTCAAGAGAGCTTATCTTGTAAAGCTGTTTTCGTTGAATGTCCCTTAACCCCATACCTACTCCGCTGTATAAGGCTTTATTATAGAGGGCATTAAAAATAGAAGCACTACACATACACCCCCACCCCAGCTCCCCAGTGTTCCTGTATTTCTTATGGTCCTTCTCCTGCCCTTTTTCCCAGAGCCACTGGGTCCATTACTGGTTCAGAACTACATTTGCTCTTTCAAAGTGTTCTACTTCCACCTTGAGAAAGGACTGAAATACATTCCTCCCACTATGCCACCTCCTCCAAAACAACTCCTGTCTGCCTTTGTGTGAATCTGCTGTCTTCAGAACTGTGTTGACAAGATGTCTATATAAACCTCTGGCAAACCTTTGAAAGTCAGGTTGCAGACTTAGGTTATATATAAAATGCAAAATAAATATGAATAATGTGCTTGGAAAACAGAAGAGACGACACAACAAAGTTGGTATTCGTATGAGTTCTGGAGCCAAGCAGCCTGGATTCTTGCTTAAAAGCAGTGCGGTCTTGGCCATATTACTTAATCTCACTGTATGTAAAAATTTCCATGTGTGAAACAGGAGTTTAAACAGTACCTACTGGGGTGCCTGGGTGGCTCAGTTGATTGGGCGGCTGCCTTCGGCTCTGGTCATGATCCCAGTGTCCTGGGATCAAGCCCTGCATCGGGCTCCCTGCTCAGAGTCGAGCCTGCTTCTCCCTCTCTCTCTGTCTGCTGCTCTTCCTACTGTACTCTCTCTGTATCTCTCTGTCAAATAAATAAATAAAATCTTAAAAAAAAAGAAAAGAAAACTTAAAAAAAATAAATAAACAGTACCTACCTCATGGGATTGCTATAAAAAGTGAGTTACTAATGAATGGAACAGTACCTGCAATATAGTAAACTTTCAGTAAATGTTAACCATTAAAAAGAGTTGTGATCATTTCACAGTGTATTCAAATATGGAATTATTATGTACACCTGAAACTAATATAATGTTATATGACAGTTACACTGTAATATAAAAGAAAAAAAGAGCTGTCAGACCCTGCCTTTCAGAATCCCACAATCTAGTACCTGACGTGATCTACTTGTGTGACATTTGAGGAAGATAAATGTTCTTATGTGTACTTTATCTCTTCAATAGGCCGAATATTCTGAATTGGTTGAAACATTACTGTCAAGTCAACAAGACCCAGTTATTTACCAGAGATTAGCAGATGCCTTCAACAAGCTCACTGCAAGCAGCACTCCTCCTACGCTGGATCGGAAGCAGAAGATGGCCTTCCTAAAGAGTTTAGAAGAATTTATGGCAAATGTTGGTGGTCTGCTTTGTGTAAAATAAACAACAAAACTTTATGCTTAATTTAGATCCTTTCTGCAAAGTGCACTGAATTGCTAAAAGCTGACTTGAGTCTTGTCCTGTTCTTCAGTTCTTTGGCCGTTTTGGATTTCGGAGAGCCTGAAAGTTTGATATGTAATGCAGTAAAACAGGAGAGGTCACCCTTGAATCAGCTTCTGCTGTTGGGTGTTAGCCACAATCTGTCATATATGTCTTGTAGATTTTGAATGGTGATTTAAGATTTTCAGTTCCATATATGTGCAAACAGATATGGGCACCATGAAATGCATATTCAGTGCCTTTTTCCCCCTTTATCAAAACATTAGGTGGCTAGCCAAAGTTTAGAATTTTTGTTAAGTTAAATATTAGATGGACGTATGTTCCCCATTGTTTCTCAAAATGTTGTCCATAGATCACCTGCATCACTCGAGAAGCTGGTTGGAAAGGTAGATTCTTGGGCCCAACTATAGATCCTCAGAGTCAGAATTTCTGTGTGTTGGGCCTTGGATTCTTCATTTCAATAAGCTCCTCCCCTCTGCCACCCCAAAAGTTTTTAATCAATGCAAAAGACATTGGAAACTCCTAAGAGGTTTTGTGCTTTCAGACTTTTCCTCCCTTTGATGTTGAGGTTTGTAACTGAGCAGGAAGAAGACACACCGGGTGTTTGTTGGCTTCTTGTAGCACACGCTCTCACTCTTTCTTTTTTGTAACATCAGCCTGGTGTCGCAGGTTTTGTGTAATACAGGTCTCTAATCATACTCTGATGCCTGAACTTGAGGAGGAAAATACGTGTATATTTTTGTTCCATAAAAAGAACTTTAGGAACTGTAGCCATTTCATTGCCTTAATTTTAAGAAGAAAATACAAAAAAGAGCAGATTTGTTTTAGTAAGAAATCAAGTCTTGATGCTTCAGAGTTGGTTTAGGGTGTTAGCTGCTATGAACCTGGTGCCCTTTTGATTGTGTGTTTATGTGGGTTTATGAGTGAAATGAAAGGCTCATTCATATGTAGTCTAACTTTTTGAGTATGTTTCTCTTCAGCCATGTAGCCCATGGCTAATAATCTACTCTGAATGGCTTGCTTAAGCAATAACTATTTTAAAGGATGTGAATTACTGATTCATACAGACTATTATACATTGGGGCATTAGGGGCAATAATTATGCTAGAGTGGACGTTCTCCTCATTTCACAGGAGCCATGTAAATTTAATTTAAGAGATTAAAAAATTCCTATTTAGATCCTCTAGTTTGATTTTTCTAATCAGGACTTTTGTACTGCTGCCATGCTCCCCTTAATTCTGTGTGCCAGCTTAAATTATGGAAATGAAAGCTAATTTATAAACTGCAGGCATATGAAACTCTGCCCACCTCAGTGTCAGAAATCCCACAGCACAGTGACAGAGGACTTTGGTGCAGGCGCACTCTGAAACTGTGCTTCCAAGGGGTGGGCTTCTCCTTCTGCTGTGTTCTTGACACCTACACGCTCAACTGTCCTTCGAATGTAGTGTTCACATCCGAATTGCATATAGTATGTGCACCTTCACATGCGATGCTGTGCAAAACTTTGTGTAACTCTGTGCTACTAACAGTTATAGTTAACAAAACTGGAGCATTGAAATTACACCCACCCTGTGCATGTGACATTAGACACGAGTGGAATGCAAAGCCTAGGACCATAACTTTGTGAGGAACATTATTACTCTTAATTCCATCACTATTGAGTAACAATCAAGGTGGAGCAGAAACATCTTAAAGACAGCTAGGAAAAACCTAATACCACTCTTCGTGAAATACACATATTGTATTTTTAAAAACACTTTGAACAAGTGCATTTATTTTTAGATTTCTTCTTCTTTTTTCCCCTTAACTTGAAGTCCGATGTGGCATTGTTCCTTGGTGTTTTATGTTTCCCAGCTCCCTCATGCTTTCTCAGTAGTTGTGAGCTGTGCGTGTATCTGTGTTCGGTAATTATAGTCCCTTTGCCAAAGGACGCTGAAATACACAGCTGACTGCGTAGGTCTGCTGGCCATGAAAAACTATAATCAAATTGTTAAAAGTAAAGATGAGTAGGAAAGAAATGCCTTGTTAAATAAAAAGGCATCAGTACTTAGTAACTTTTCTCTAGACAGAAATGTATCTGCTGAATTGGCCCAGATGTTATTACAATACTGCAATTTCATTAGGTCAGTTTCAGTTAAAGTGAGATTTACTTCGGACTGGACCAAATGATACTTAGGTATCGCCAGAATGTTGATTAGTGGCAAACTGGGGGAAAACAGCCGCCACCATTTTCTAGATAATGGGGATGCCACTTTAATTGCAACGGCTAAGACTTCTTTTCAGGGTGTTTGTGTATGTTTGCCTGATTGAATATTTGTTTAGTTTGGGTCTTTTATTTTACTTTGTCCAGTGTTTTGTCTTTAAAGCTCTTTGGTTTTTGGGCTTTTTGTTTTAATGCTCTTGGCCCAAAGGATGTTAAGAACACTGCTTTCATTCTGGTAAATTGACTCTTGCTAAACTAAGTTGTTTAAAGAGTTTTAAAAACACATTAGTTGTGCCCCCCCTTTTTATATGTTAAAGGGACACTGTCAAAGATACGATTTTTAGAATTTTGTGTTTTATGAAATTTCTGTTGCTCATATATTTCTTGTTTTATTTTCCTTGCCCATTTGTTTCCCAAAGGCATAGTCTCTACAGATCCCAAGGCACAATCACTAGGAACTTGGTCCTTTGACAGTTTGTATCCATATAACAGCACCCGTTAACTGTATTCTTGTAGCTCTGTTAAAAGGATTAGTTTGTTTTTACAGTCCTTCTGGGTGGGTGGCTGCCTGGGTAGCTAAACCATTTGGCAGTATTTGACAGTGTCCTTCTCAACACGGTTATCCGGGTCTTTCTGCCTTGCTGTCTCTTCATCTGTTGGAAGACAGGGGAGGGCATGTTAATTTAACATCACTGCGTTGAGTTTTTTTGTCTTGTATAAAGTGTGACATGTAAAACAAACTGCAATATTTTTCAAATTTTAAGAATTTAGTCTTATTTCATTGTAAACTATGTATCTAATTATATTACATTACTCTGTTCAGATATGATGGTTACTACCTTTTTTTTTTCAGTTTTCACTTCATAACCAAGCATCTCTATTATAACTTCCACTCAGCCAGCAATGTTTAACACTCCCTTTACTGTCTTTGATTGAACTTTCTCTTTTACCAAGATGTCACGTCTTTGTCTTTCTAATATCACCATATGTCCCATTTCAGTTAATACTTGTATGAATCCCTCAAGTATTGAAGGGAATTAGTTTTCAGTTTCAAGGATTTCAGGTTTGAGTATCCTAGTATTTGGTGTCAGTTGAACCCTTAAAAAACCCTTTTGTCTGTTACAGTTTTAATTGTTTCTGTTTGCCACTTCCGTTATTAGCAGTGGTTGTCGTTAGACCTTATAAGGTAGCTGTCTCTGATGGATAATTATCATTTTTGGTTCCTGAATAAAATATTAGCTGGTAAGGCAGAAGGAACCTCCATACTTCTTAGTGGTTTTTTTTTTTTTTTTTTAAACAGAATAAGGAACTGATTTGGATAAAAGTTTTTAAACGTAATTTTCTGTAAATTCTTCTACAAAACAGCATAGCTGATTTGAGGATGTAATAATGTTTTAAATTATTTTAAAATGCAAATGGGTATTCTCTGATTTGGTAAAACACTGCATTTAAGAATTCTTTAAAAATTGATTTTCTAAAATTAAAAAATGTCCAGATTAGGTATATTGCTGAGCTCAAATTGATTTGAAGTGCCCTGGTGAAAGCTGAAGTTTAAATATTTAAATTTAGATGTGAGAAATGTGAAATATTCTTGACTGATGATAATGGGAACCCATAACATACTTAGCCAAAGAATATATTTGGTTCAGGTGAAGACCTAACAGTGGGCATCCATTCTTTTTTTAAAGAGGATGGATGAAGCGATGTGTTTCTGGCCTGTAGCTCTCTACTTTGGAAAGACTGAAATATTCTATGACAGCTTCAGTGGTGATTGGGAAGTGCAGCTGGCACATTATTAGACTTCTGAGACTCACACCAAAAACCATCTTCACCCACCTCACCCACTGGGGTGCTCTTCATTTACTCCCAGGCCTTCCCACCAGTGGAGAGATTTTTGTTTTCTCTTTTTCAGTCTATATATTGTTAGGCCTCTTAGCTATTAGGAGTTGTCAGATGTGTGCTAATAGCTAATTTTCCTAGGCTGAAATTAAAAATACTGCATCCACACTATGTACCTGACGGGGATCTGACCTCAAGTGTGTTCTGAGCCCGGACTTCCTGGCGTGGTGTCTTTTTTGCCACACAAGATTATGACAAATTGCAAATACTGGTATTGTGATTTGGTTCTCTGTACAAAGAAAGAAGCTCCATGCAGTGAGTTTGTGGTTTAATGGTCACAAAATGTTAACACTGCTACCATTCAGCACGTGTAAAATTTTTTAAATTTATAAATATTAAAATTTTAAACTTACACTAAGACTTTTCAGTTTTTTTAAGAGACCCAGGGATGAGTGTACTGTTTAAATATTTACCTCTATTAACATTACTAATGAAGGTATAAAGTTGCATTTAATTTTTCAAAAGATGCTACAGTATGATTTTAGGAAATAAATCAAGGCCATGTATTGAGCCAGTTACAAGCTGAATATCAAATTGATAAAATTTTATTTGTATTTTTTAAATCCATAAATGGGAGTTAAATGTGTCTTTTCACTAAATATTTTTATTACATTTTTTTTTGACCATGTGTGATTTGTTCATCGGTATTTAGCTAGACTGTTTTATGAAGCTTATTGAAATGGTGCTAGTTCATTTACAGTCAATCATAGGATGTTTGACACTGGGGACATTACACAATCATAAAATAATTTTGAATAAAAAACATGAGATATAGCTGTATAGATAAAATAGAGAGTTGTATTACCCTCTGGGAGAACACCCAAACCCTAATAGAGTATTCAGAATTCAGAAAGAAAAAGTTTTGTTTATATTCTGTATTATTGAGCATATTTATTTTTTTATTTCACCTCATGATCTTGGAAACATTTTCAGAGTTATTAGTTAAATCGCTGGATTTGGGCATATTTGTAGTAAATATTTTTAGTAGTTCGGGTCATTCCTTTCGGCCTTTCAGGAGAAGTGGAGAATTACCATCCTGCTCTGTGTTAGGCTTACAGACTTTGACGCTTTACCCAATCTTTAATCTTATAAACATGCACAGTGGAAAATTAATTTTTTTAAGAAAAGGAAATGCTTGAAATATATTTATTTTAAACTTGATTTTGCTTTGAATATTCATTGATTTTTAATGGTACTTCTTAGGTTATGTTGAAATTTGATTCTGCTGCAAGGGTGAATAAAGAAAAAGCAGGTTGTTTAAGAGGCAGAGTAAGCAGAGTACATGTTGAGTTTTTGTTTCACCTTCTTTCATTATTAAGGGGGAACCTTCGGCACAGGCTAATCACCTGTCATTTGAAGAGAGCCATAGATGATTTTAAAGATCCCATATATAAAAATTAGTATTTTTTATAAGTCATCGTTAATGGTTCTCTTTAAAAATACAGTCAGTTTGTGAATAATGCCTTTGGTGCATTGGTTAGATTGTGTGACATTTTTGTGTTTTAAGCATTGCATCCCAGATTGAGTCTTGTGCATTCTTTGTAATCTCAAATGGCAGTTCAGTTTGACTTTCTTTTAAAACTAAGTGGAAGTAAAGGCATGTTCAGTGAAACTAAGAGAAAATCTTCCACTCAGAAATTCCATACAGTACTAATAGCAGCGTTCTGTCTCACCTCCTGTTGACTTCTTTCCAGGTAAATTATTTTTAACATCTAGCATGACAGTGAGCAGAGGTAAGTCACTGATGATTCCTGGAGTTGAAGAATGAAAAAACTGAAGTGAAGACCGCTTAAATAGAGATGTGCTAAATATTCTTATTTCCACAATAGTTAGCGATTTTAAGTTTTGGTGGTGTTCACTTCAGTTTACTTTGCCAGGTGAGTCTTCAAATATTCCTGTTAGTAAGCCTGAGATCTTAGGCTGCAATACTCATTTGTACACCTGCTTATAACTGCATTGCCCTAGATGGTCCTTTCTGAGGACTGACCTGGTAAAGCCGTTTGAACTGGTACAGTACAGGGGAGAGGCAGAGAGACCTAGATTCAATTCCTAACTAAGCTATTTAGGGTTCATGTTAATTTCCATCTATATCATGGGACCATAAATGTTAATTCTTCCCAAAGGAAGAATTTTAAACATGGTAATGGATATAATCGTGGTTGTTCAATAGATTCTACTATATTTAAATAAAGATTATTTCTAAGAACACATTTTGATCAATAAACATGTCCTAATACAAAGTCTAATACCTGATAGTCATTAATTACTTTTAAATACTGTGATAACCTTCACATCATTAAAATGTGACCTACTAGCCCTAGCCACAACCACCATGTTAGTATTGGGATAGAGTTCACCATATTATTTACTGTTTCTTCTTTTCTATATGAGAAAATTGATCAATTTAAGTTGGTGGTTTCAATTTCTGTTGAATATTCAGCTCCTATTCCTACAACAATCCTAAAGTGATTCCTAAAGAAAGTTTCCCGAATCACTAATTCTATATAACTTAGCTGTTACAAATATATTGGAGAAATAAAACAAGTGGGGGTTTTGGTTGATTTTTTGTTTTTACCATGTGAAGTTAAAGCTTTACTACACTAACACATTTTGGAAGCTCTACAATATCTTAATGGGATTTCCATCAGCTTTTTAAATGGTTTCTTCTCAAAGCATCTTACGTGACTAGAATTCTAGGGAACATCCTTTACAACATACTTAGGTTGAATAATCTGGTGATACAGTACTTGACAAATGGAAGAAAAAGAAAACACCAGAATCTGTGTTCTTGTAATTATAGGTAATTACTAGTTACTTTTTAGGGAAAACCAGGTGTAAGTTCATCTTAAGAGACCTTTTCAAAGTAGTCTTAATTCCTTTTATGCACCATCTCTCTCTCTCTCTCTCTCTTTTTTTAAGATTGTATTTATTTGACAGAGACAGCGAGAGAGGGAACACAAGGGGAGTGTGAGAGGGAGAAGCAGGCTTCCTGCGGAGCAGGGACCCTGCCCGATGCGGGGCTCAATCCCAGAACCCTGGGATCATGACCCGAGCTGAAGGCAGACGCTTAACAGCTGAGCCACCCAGGCATCCCTTATGCACCATTTCTGAAAAGTAACAAGATGAACAAAAATAATTTCTGAATACACAAAGGTGTAATTTGAATTGAAATTGATTTGAAAGCATCTTTCAAGTCTAGTTTAATTTGACAAATAATCTTCAATAATAAATTGCCTTCGATGTTTTACATTTCTTTATGATTTTCAAAAACTATTGAATTACAGTGCAAACGTTTCACCAGGAAAATTCTAATCTTCATGTAGTAATGAGACATGCTGTCTGGGCAGTCAGCACTCGGTGGAAGTACGATTACATGACTTTACTGACATCTAGGTCACTTTATAAAATTAACGTAGTCATACACATTACATGAAAGTAACTTGTGTCTCACATGTTAGGAAAGCAATTGAAACTTTGAAAGCTTAAAAAGATGTTTCAAACCAAAAATAATTTGCTTTAGCATAAACGTTTCTGTTAATTTATACGCCAAGGTAGTCTCGTATGTACGGAACACTACCTCTGTAAAAATGTACTGCCATAAAAGTTGGTTGTTTCTTGGTTCATGTTATTGATTTCTTTTAGTTTTACATATTTTCTTTCCAGCCCTTTTGCTGAACATCTGATTTTGAAATACTGTTTAATAGATTTGTCATCAGTTCAAAGCATTCGAAGTAAATAAAGCATGGGTTGTTGTAGACATGCAAGCAGTAGTTAAAACAGAAATTATGGTACTCACAAAGTTGTAAACCTCTTTTATGAGCTATTGAATGGCATCGTTTTGCAGCTGAGGAATTCATTTATATCCTCATCCCAAAAAGGATTTAAAGCTATTCAGAATGTATAAAATTTAGCAAGATCATAAAATTGATAAAGGAAATAAGAACATAACATAGATTGATTGCCTTGGGGAATGGAAAGGTATCTCAATTATGACTTGGTAATAGTGAAGGTGGAAGGAAACCCTTTCTTACGGTAAGTGCCCGTTATGTGTTAGGTACTGTGTGCTAGATGTCATCTATTGAACGCATTCAACACTCAAGGCTCTGAAAGACTCCTGGCAAGTCAGCTGACCAAAAACTATCCTCGTTTTCATGGAGAATGTTGTTGCCTCATAATTACATTGTTTGCCAAATTAGTAGTTGGTCTTATTTCAGCATGAAGATAGCTGTCTACGTCATCCGTTCACCAATCAGATCTTGCACTCGTTTATATCTCTTGCATTCTTTGCAGCTAACCCCCAAATGAAGAATGCATATGGCTAGACTTCTTTAACCACATCAAGTTTGGGTAGGTAGGCAAATCATACCGAGGAGGAAATCTAGCCAAAGTGCAGGGTTTGAGTTTTTCTAATTCCGTCAATATTACAAAGCCTCAATTTAATGCCTTAATTCCTCTATTTAAAAAAATTTTTTTTTTAATTCCTCTATTTAAGACTGGGTAAACTAGACAGAGGTTTGAGTTTAATGTTTGTGAAACGTACATCCAGTTTCAAGTGCAAAATAAGCTACTTGGAATACGTTTAATTTGAAGGGAATCTAAAACCTTAAATTTTGTCTATTGCCACCATTCTTGGAGGTAATTTATAAGAAAGAGAAACGAGAGGAGACGGTTCCCATCAAGAGTCAGCACTTGCGGACGCTTGGAGCGAGGCTTGAATGGCTCCAGGAAACTACATTACCGGGCCATCCGGAAGCGCCCTCGGGCGGGAGGGTGTGCGGCTGCGCGAACGCGGCGCGGGCTGGCCCCGCCCACTGTCCTACCTTGGGGTGACTGCGCACGCGTGGCTTGTGAGTAGACGATCCCGGGTGTCAAGGTGGGGTAGTTTCCGCGCTGCTCAGCGGCTGCTGAATCGGTTGCGGTTCTTTTTCTGTTTGTCACCGTTTCTCCAGTGCAGTAAAGGAGGAGTGGTTTCAATTAGTGGTGTCTGGGGATGGCAGGAGAGCTGCAGCCGAACCGAGAGGGGAACCCGGTTGCTGTTGTGTGAGACCCGGCCTCGTGTGTCGCGGCTCGGGTCAGCCCGGCGGGGGCTTAGGCAGTCCAGGTGCGGGGAAGAGTTAACTCCCAAGCCAGGACCGCAGGAGACCGCCTCTCCGATCAGAAACAGGACCGGGCCTAAATTTGCCCCGGAAGTTCTAGCCTCCACACCTGGGGCCGTAGGAGGCAGGTCCTCAGCTGGGCGCGGTGTGTAAAGTGAAGTAGACCAGGCCCCAGCTCCCCAGGGGCAGGCGAGGAGACGGGAAACTTGGAGGTGCGGAAGGGCTGTAGCGTCTTAATAGTACAGGAATCATAGTAAGGAACCTGGCTGGGGTGGGGGACTCTTTCCGGGGGAAAGGGGGGGATGTGTAAGACCAGAAGGCTATCTTGATAAGGGTTGCGGTTACGTGGAGGTGTACAAAGTAGTTCACCGTATTGTACGTTCATGATCTGTATTAAACCGTAGGTAAATTTTACCTCACTTTTTTAAAGTTAATTTTTTAAAATAACAGGATAAATAGAATTCTAGAAAATGAGAGGGAAGAAAGCATTTTAGGTAGGGGTAACTACATATGCAAAAATGAAAATGGAAGATTATGGCCCTTTTTTGACAGTAAATGGGAATAATGGTAGAGTCGTAGGGCAGTATGCAAAACTAGGGAACATGTAGGCCGTTCTTACCCATTTGCAGAGGGAGCCTCACAAACTACCTCAGGTTTCCCTTCCCTTCCTCCACACCCCCCGCCCATTTACTCAGGAGTCTGGGATGAGTCAGTCCTAGGTTAATGCTCTTTCCACTGAATCATGCTGCGACCAAAATAACTTGCAGAAGGCAATATGATACTGTGTGAATTTATACAGTGGGGGAGGGAGTGGCTTGCTTTAGTAAATTTGATATATGGAAATTGAAGAATTTTATACATTGAAATGTGATTGGATTTACACATTACTTTTTAGGATTACATTAGTTACATTGAGTTAAGTACTATTTAAAGAAATAGAAAGTAACCACAGTCCATTAGGAGCCTGCTAATCCCTACTGATGCTGCACATTAATGTGTCCATCCTTTGCTCATGCTGTTCCTTCTGTAATCCTCACTCTTCATCTTTTCTTCTCCCTCAAGGCCAAGTTAAAATGCCACCTGCTGTTTCACTTCTATTCTCTGCCCACACATGCTCTTCATTCTGATCCTGTTGCACTAAATGGTGGTGAATGGTGCTTTTCTAATAAAGGGCTCACCACATTATCACAATCATTTGTCTTATTTCTCACCCGTGGCACTGTAGACATGGGGCCTGATAGTTCCTTGTTATGGAGGATTGTCTTGTAAATATATGGTATTTGCCAGCATTCCTGGTCTCTACCCACTAGATACCAGTAGCAGAACCTCCCCAGTTCTGACAACCAAAAATATCTCCAGACATTGCCAAATGTTCCCTTCTGGGGTGGGCGGGCAGGGTGGGGGTACAAAATCTATGAGAACCACTGATCTCATGTGTGAGCCATATAAGGCTCAGCATCAGTTTATTTTATTTATTTATTTTTTAAATATTTATTTATTTGACAGAGACAGTCAGTGAGAGAGGGAACACAAGCAGGGGGAGTGGGAGAGGAAGAAGCAGGCTCCCAGCAGAGGAGCCTGATGTGGGGGTCAATCCCAGATCGCCGGGATCACGCCCTGAGCCGAAGGCAGGAGCTTAGTGACTGTGCCACCCAGGCGCCCCCAGCAACAGTTTAATAATAATATGACATAGCACTTCCCAACTCTTTTGGACTTGAAAATCTCTTACACATCAATTTCATAAACCCACTTAGAAAATTTTTAAACAATGCTCAAGATGTGAAGTAGTGACTTAAGTAAAAAAGTTAATATATTGAAACTAAAGTTCATTTCGTTTAGTCTGTAGCAATGTTTATTATATAAGCAGATTTAAGTTTTTCCCACTTAACAAGTGATACAGTCTTGAACTCACTTTAATAAGGTAGGAAACAGTCTATGATTGCGAAAATTGCAGCCCCCTCCACTCTCCACGTGTTCCTCCATTGATCTTACCATCATCCAACACATTTTATTTCCATTGCTTATAGTCTGTGCCTCACTAGAATATATATAAGCTCTAAGAGGACTGGGACTTTGATTTCCATCACCAAGAACAGTGCTTAGTACAAGGCAGTACCTCAATAAATGATTACCAAATGAATGGATCTGCTCTGCTTTAAGATGAAATTTTATTTTGGGACAAAATTCATGCTAAAATATATATATTGAAGTGTAATTGCCTTTTACAGCCGTGAAAGTAGACAACTTTCTTAAACTGCTTTTTGGAATTCTTTAATTTATATTTAACATCAATTGGTTGCTTTTTATGGTTTTCAGATTTTATTTCAAGCTGTAGTTTGAAAGCCCTTCTCCACATTTGGAGCTGTCGAAAGTGCTTGGTACTAACAAGAATTCAAATTTTCCTGTGTATCAGAGATATATGTGTGTACGTGTGCCTATACGAATGTACTTGGACGTGCACACCCACGCATATGTACACACACACATTAACACACACATACTTTTCTTTGTCCTTTACCTCTCCTAGACAGTATTGTGGTGTAGCTTTGATCAAGAACTGGTTGTACACTTCAACTCTGCCAGCAGACGTTGGATTCTAATAGTTGCCTGATTCTTTTCCTGAATGAAAGGAACTCCTAATCCTGAAACACCAAACCAAAATGAGACCTTTTAGTAGGTTGCAGATCAGTTTGCCATATTTTCTTAGTCTTTCTCAGTTCAGCATGCACAACATGCTAATCTTTGGAACTTCCACCTGGAAATTCTCTAGCCGGATAGCTCCTGGTATGCTTGCCTAAAAATTTATTCTTTGTGCTTTCTGCATTAAACTAAAGTTGCTCATTTAAAGCCTTCATACCATTGCTCAGTGGGACTGCTGCAGACACCTCTGTGTTAATTTATTTTTATTCTAAATTATAACCTCAAAGGCAAATAATTCATCCTGCTTTTGATTCTTCCACAACTATAGAAGGTAACACATTCTCAAGTTAAATATAAACAAAACTATAAAACAATGAAATTCAAATTAGCAGTTTATTGTGAACATTGTTTTATTGCTGAATTAGGCAGTTCTTTTGAGATTATTCCTAATTTACTTGAAACTGTAATGCATCAGTTCTTTTACCAACCACTTGATGCAAAGGCTGTTTCCTCTACCTTCAATGCTCTTTTTCCTTTCTTTGACTATGGGAGATCCTAGCTTAAATAGCACTTCCTGGAAGCCTCTAATAACCAGAGCAGGACAACAATCTAATCTAATTACCTTAACAGTCCATTGATATCCACTCTAATAACATTTTCCCCAAATATTTTTATTGTGGTAATATACATGTAACATAAAATTTACCATCTTAACCATGTTTAAGTGTATAGTTCAGTAGTGTTAATACATTCACACTGTTGAGCGACAATCGCCACCATCCATTTCCAGAACTCTTCATCTTGTAAAACTGAAACTATCTACACATTAAACAACTTCCTATTCCTCTCATCCCCTAGCAACCACCATTCCACTTTCTGTCTTTATGAATTTGACGACTTTAGGCACCTTGTATTAGTGGAATCATAGAGTATTTGTCTTTTTGTGACTGACTTTTTTCACTTAGTATAATGTCCTCAAGGTTCATCCATATCGTAGCATGTGTCAGAACTTCCTTCCTTTTTAAGGCTGAATAATATTCCTTTGTATGTATATCCGTTCATCTGTTGATATAGACATTTGGGTATCGGTCTCTTAAATCATGTAGAAAATAAAAAGTAGAGTTACAGATTGACGTTACAATAATACTAGCTTTTATGATTGCCCATATATTTACCTTTCTGAGATCTTTATTTCTACATATGGCTTTGAGTCACTGTCTAGTGTACTTTCATTTTAACTACAGGGCTCGCTTTACCAGTTTTTGCAGGGCAGGTCTAGTGGTAATGAACTCCCTCAGCTTTTGTTTATCTGTGAATGTCTTAATTTCTCCCTCACTTTTGAAAGACATTTTCACCAGATAAGGGGTCGTTGGTTGATTTTTTTCTTTTCAGCACTTTGTATCGTTCCACTCCTTTCTAGCCTCCAAAGTTTCTGATGAGAAATCTACTGATGATCTTTTTAGTGATCCCTCGTATGTGACAAGTACCCTCTCTTGGTGCTTTCAAGATTCTGTTTTTGGCTTTTGATAGTTTCATTATAATACGTGGGAGTTTTGAGTTTATTCTACTAAAGAGGTCATTAAGCTTCTTGGTTGTTTATAGTTCTTTCACCTAATTTGGGAAGTGTACAGCCATTTTTTCTTCAGATAATTGCTTTGTCCCTTTCTCTTCTCTTTATGAGACTCCTACAGTATGTATTTTGGTCTATTTGAGAGTATGCCCTTAGGTTCTGTTACTTTTCTTCCTCAAACTCAGTAATTCTAATTACCTTATCTTCAAGTTTGCTGATTCTTCTGCCTACTGTAATCTGCTTTTTAATTCCTCTGGTGATTTTTCATTTCAGTAATTGTAATTCTTAGCTCTGAATTCCCTTTTGGTTTCTTTTTACATTTTCTGTCTCTATTGATATTTCCATTTTGTTCATACATCATTTTCTTAATTTTTCCCACATCTTCCTTTAGTTCTTTTAGCATGTTTTATTTTTTTTATTTTTATTTTTTAAAGATTTTTTATTTATTTATTTGACAGAGATAGAGACAGCCAGTGAGAGAGAGGGAACACAGGCAGGGGGAGTGGGAGAGGAAGAAGCAGGCTCCCAGCAGAGGAGCCTGATGTGGGGCTCGATCCCATAACGCCGGGATCACGCCCTGAGCCGAAGGCAGACGCTTAACTGCTGTGCCACCCAGGCGCCCCTTTTAGCATGTTTTAAAGTCTTTGTCTAGTAGGTCCACCCTCCGATCTTTCTCAGGGATGGTTTCTGTTGATTTACTTTTTTTCTTTGAATGGGCTATACTTTACAGTTTCTTTGTATGCCTCATGATTCTGTTGTTGTTGTTGTTGTTGTTGTTGTTGTTGTTGAAAACGATATTTCAATCTAATAATGTGGTACTCTGGAAATCAGATTCTCCCCTTCCCAAGGATTTGCTAATTTTTATTATTGTTCTGTTTATTATTTTTGGGTTTTGGTGTTGTAGGGCTTTCTGTGCTGCGTATCAGCCTAAGGTGTAAACTTAAGGTCTTCTCAGGTTTTTTTCTGAGCCTCCACCTCTTCCTGGGAAGACAGTAAGTGACTCTCTAAATTCCCCAGTATATTCAGTTGCTTTTTATAATGATCTAGTCCTTAAATGTTTGGCTCCCAAAAGGAGAAAAAGAGAAAAATGAAGCAAAGAAAGGACTGCTGGCCCTTTAAATCCTCTCAGAGTTTCTTCGGCTGGAGGTGGAAGTAATGACAACATTGGGAGCCTTGCCATAAGGGCTGCCTAGCTCTGTATCTGTGCCTCCACAAGCAGCAGCAGTTAGTGATCAGAACACAGATGCCCAATATTTGAAGGACAGAGCCCTTATTCTCTACCTTGTTTCCCACAAATTGCATACAGACTGCTCCTGGGACTTTTGAAATTGTGTGTTCTTAGGTTTTCTATTTGTTTATTTGGCATCAGCTAATTACAGGGCCAAACTAGTGGCCAGAGTTGTTTACATCTGCCCTGCAAACCAGCTTTCATGGGCACATCAAGGTCATATCGCAAACCTCCCAACCACAAACTGTAGAATGTGTGTTTTTACTTTGTGCCCAAACAGGGGACATCCCCACCTAATTACCTCCCAACCGTCTTAGCAGTAGAGATAAGAGTTCCAGGTCTCTCTCTGCTTCCTTAACCCTGCATGTGACAAGTTTTGTGTGGCCCTTCATGGCACACTGTGCCATTCATTTCTAGGGGAACTGTGAATCATAAACACTTCTTCTAACAGCATTGATCTCTCCATGTCCTCACTCAGTCACCTCGATATGTTAAGACCAAACACAAAACAGAATCATGTGCACAGCTTCCTGACACAGGAGTAAGGAGTGGGGGATGAGCTAAGTGCCAAAACTGACTGAAATTAACTGTAACTTAGCCTTCCTTTGGAAGTTGCAAGCCTTTGAATAAACTCTAGAGTTGTAAAATAGTTACATCAGACAGACTGTGCCAGTACAGCTGTCTAGGTATGGAGACAGTCTTCCCAGAATCCTCTAATAAGCTTTATACACAGCTTATTTCACTGTTCGTTCCCATGGATACCACTTAGACGTTGTCAACTCCCAGACAGTGTCACCTCTCTCTGACCACTTTATGTTGAGGCTATAAAACCTGGATTATAAAATCATCAGTGGATCTGCTGCATGGATGATTCACTGTGTTGCCTGCAGTTGTTACAGTGATAACTATTTTTCATCAAATCTGAGATGCATGGGTTATAAGAATACCATCACTTTAAGAAAACATGCCCACAAGTAAACTTAACATTTTAAAATCACATCCTGATTCTAAGTTTTATAATGAGAAAAAAAAATAGGTGAAGGATACTTGGACCTCTGTGTATTAGTTTTGCAACTTCCTGTGAATCTGTAAACATTTCAAAATATAAAGTTTAGAAATGAGAATTGGGTCAGAAAGTAGGAATATTCTTATATCCAGAATATCTGATTCTTTCCAAAAGGAGATTATACCAACTTAAATTATTACCCAACTTAGAGTACCGATACCCTACATTCTCATCAGTATCTCCGTTCTTTCGATTTACTTGCTTTATCTGTCCACTCTTATTTTGTCTATTTGTTTCTCACACTGAGGATATAGAAGCTAATCAAAATATTGATAAATGGGTTAGTGCTGTAATTTGTTTATATAAACAAAGCTTTAGTCAGAAAAAAAATGTAAAACTGTACACAGATGTTCATAATTCATAATAGCCCAAAACTGGAGGCAGTCTTAATGTCCTTCAATGAATGAATGTTTAAATAAATTTTAGAACCAGTATGTCAATTCTATTTTAAACTCACACTTGCACGAAGGTGTACACACACGCACACACACACACACACACACACACACACACACATACCATGCTTGGATATATTGAATGTATGAATCAATTTGGGGAGAAATGACACTTTAAGAATACTAATTCTTCTAGTTCACAAGCATGGTATGTCTCTCCTTTTACTTAGGTCTTCTCTGATTTCTTTCAGCAATGCTTTGGAATTTTCACTGTCGAGGTCTTACAGTCTTTACGTTAAATATACTCATAAGTATTTTTTATGCTATTTTATGGGAAATTGTTTTTAAGTTTAATTTCCATTTATTTGCTGCTAGAATACAGAAATGCAATTTATTTTTCTGTATTGATCTTGTATTCTGAGACTTCGATAAACTCACTTGTTCTAGTAACTTTTGTTGTTGAAGTTGGTTATACTTCTATAAAATTTTCTAAAAATAAGCTTTATCTTAGGATAGTTTGAGGTTTACAGAAAAATTGTGAAGATCGTGCAGTGAGTTCCTATATACCTATACCCAGTTTCCCCTATTATTAACATCTTCTATTAATAGAGTACATTTGTCATAATTACTGAACAATATTGCTACCTTATTTTTAACCAAAGCCCATACTTTATTCTGATGTCCTTAGGTAATACTTAGGCTCCTCTTGGCAGTGACTGTTTATTGTGTTTTTCTTGTTCATGACAACCTGGCAGTTTTGACAAGTACTGCTCAGGTATTTTGTAGAATGTCTCTTAATTGGGGTTTGTCTGATTTTCGGTCATGCTTACACTGGGATTGTGTTTTTCGGGAGGAAGACCATGGAGGTAAAGTGCTGTTTTTATCACAACGCATCAGGACTGCATGCCATTGACGGTGAATCATCACCCTTGATGTTGACCTTGGTCACCTGGATGAGAGAACAGCGTTTCCTTAGGACTGTCTCTGTGAATAATCATGTCTACACATAGGGACACTTCTTCCTTTCAGATCTTCATGCTTGCTTGTTTTTTGTTTTGTTTGTTTGCCTTCTTAAATTAACTGGAAAGGCCAGGATAATGTTAAATGAAAGTGGGTGACAGTGAATATCCTTCCCTCATTCTTGAGCGTAGAGAGAAAGCATTCAGTGTTTCAAGTAATTCAAGTGAGAAGTCTATGTGTTTTGTTGGTGCTCTTTTACAGAAGTTCCCTCTCATACCGTCTGCTCAGTTTTTACCATGAAGGGTGTCGAAGTTTGTCAGACGCGTTTGTAGCATCCATGCAAATGACCATATGGCTTTTCCCTTTTCAACCGTTACACCAGGGGTCAGTAAACTTCTGTAAGAGACCAGGTAGTAAATATTTTAGGCTTATCATAAAAACAACTGTAAGCCATATGTAAACAAAAGGGTGTGGCTGTTTTCCCAATAATTTGGTTTGCAAAAACAAGCCACAGGCCTCGTTTGGCCTGCAGGCCCTAGTTTCCTGTGGCTAAGATTGTTTGCTTGATCAGACTTGAGTAACGCTCCTGAACCCTCAAGGCCCATCTGTGCCCTTTGTAAAATCTAGTTTTAGCAAAAAGCTTGCTAAATCAGTTTCACCAGAAACCACCACCCCTCTCCACCTCTGCTATCTGATCACCCTCAGTATCTGATCAGGAATTGAGCCTGGTTGTAACACTGACGCATTTTCATGTTAGATTTAATCTGGCTTCATTAAACAAGTTGGGAAGTATTCCTTTCTGCTCTGTTTTCTGTATGATAAAATTATCAACATTTCTTCTTTAAATGTTTGATAGAACTCATCAGTGAATTTGCTCAGCCTCAAGTCTTCTCTTTGGGAGGGTTTGGTAACAAAATTAGTCTATCTTTGATAAATATAGGTCTATGTGCTTCCTTAAACAAATCGTTTAACTTGTTTTTGAACTTTATATAAATCTGTCATCGTGTTTATACCTTGTGTTTTGGTCCTTCTCTTCCTAGAGGGGAAACTGCTTGTTCGTAGAGGGCTTATTTATATTTCGAGATTAATTTGTGCGATAGATGTTTTATCAACAAGCTTTTACAGGTGAGTCTTTGATGAGGAAAGGAAAGAAGGAATCAACAAGCTATTCGTACTTCATGAAAATAGATTGGTTTGTCAGTAGTTGGTACATACAAGGTTTTTGGTTTCGGTTTTGTTTTGATTTTTGGTTTTAGTTTTTGTTTTTTGGTAGTTTTCTGGATTATAGGTAGAATGCATAGCTCTTTGATTTTAAAAGGAGAACAAATGCAGCATCTAGCAGGCATTTCTCATTAAAAAAAAAAAAAAAATTAGAGCAGGAGCGGAAGGGGCAGAGGGAGAAAGAATCTCCAGCAGACTCTGTGCTGAGCATGGAGCCTGACAAGGGGCTGGATTCCGGGACCCGGAGATCATGACCTGAGCCGAAACCAGAAGTCAGACATTTAACTGACTGCACCACCCAGGCGCCCTGGCATTTCTCATTTTAAATGGCTGCTCAGCATCTTTTGAACCCTTTTCCTAGGCCTGGGGAATTTGCCATGTTTGAATGCCGTTTTACCAGCTGCCCTTGGCGGTGTAGGCGGGAGGCCAAGATTGTCAATCACACACACCCCCGCAGGCCTTGGAGGAGGAGGGAGCAACGTGACGAAGCTATTGAATAATCTTCGCTGGTTTTCAACAGATCACGTGCTGTACATTTTAGACATATTTCAAAAAGCAAATAGGGTGCTGTTTTTATGCTCTTAGATAACTTTTGACCTAAAAATATGTTTGGTACCTTGTAGTAAGGAATTTGACCTCAAAGAGAGGTTTGGCCTTCTCCGTGACTGTTGGGAGGTAACCTATAAACACTTAAACTTTCCTAAGTTGTGGGAAGGTCTTTGTTATTTATGGAGGGCCGTCAGGCCGTATCAGCCCTACCTCCTGGTTGGAGACTGACTTCAGCCAGGTGGGCCATCATTCAGTCACTCATACCAACGTAGTGAAGCCTAATCATGACACTGAAACTCTGTAGAGCTTCCCTGGTTGGTAGGACTGCATGCATATTGTCACATCTGTGTCAGGAGGGTGATGCATCCTGAGGGCGATGGGAGCTTCCTGTTTGGAACTCTTCTGGACTCTGACCTGTGCATCTCTTCCTTTGGCTGGCTCTGATTTGTATCCTTTCCCTGTGTTAAATGCAGCTGGGGTACGTTGCTGTCAGTAAGTTCTGTGAATCTTTCTAGCAAATTACTGAACATGAGGGTGATTTGGGGAACCCCCGGAACTTGGAGTGGTCGGGAGTCTTGGGCAGACTTTGTTGTCTGGACCAGGGCTGTGCCTTAACCTCTCAGTCTGGCTAACTCCGGTGGTACCACAAGAAGTGATTGGCCTGGCCGTCAGTTCCTGCAAAACACCTTCCTCTTCTCCCTCCCTGTGTTTTACTTCTTCCCCCCTTATCCTTGTCATTTCTTTAAATTTCCATACCTCTTTCTCTTCCCCTCCTTTATCTGTTCTTCACTTACCCTATCAATAACACCCCTGAACCTTAGATCACCTGAACAGTGACATTCAAACTTGGAATGATCTGTGCTGCAGGGTATCTACTGTGAAATGTCTGCGTATGGCTTTTGGGGTACCAGAAGAATGCAAAATGTCTTTAGGTATTTATGGTAAAAAAAAATCATTCGGCCAGGAGTCTTAAAAATGCGAGCATATCATTTGTAAAAACTGAATACATGTAAAGGAAAAGCCTGCATTTGCTGAGCTGTAGTTCAACAGGAGACCTCTGTAGATGTTTGATCTCAGAAATTGAGATACGGGTTTCCCTTATAAAACTCACTTCCAGTTTGGATCCTATGTGAGATAAAAAATTTCCAAATTGTTGTTCGATGGGAAAGGGAAAAATACCCCCACAGCACCTTTGCTTATTTATTTGCAGGTTATAGACGATTTGTGAAATGAGTGACTCTGATGATGACGAGATCCCCCGGCTATCTTCCCACACCTTAGCAGCCCTCCAGGAATTTTATGCTGAGCAGAAGCAACAAAGCGACCCAGGTGGGGATGATAAATACAACATTGGAATAATAGAAGAGAACTGGGTAAGTAAATGCATTCCACATCTCTCAGGAGTTACGGGCACTGATTGCATACCTCTCTATATCTGTCCGTACCTGTCCACACCTGTCTGACCTGCCCTGTATGTCTGCATCCCCCTTCACGTCCATGTCTGTCTCACCTGCCCCTCAGGAGCTGATAGCCTTTCTGGGGAGCTAAGACAGAAAGCAGCCCATGATCATTTAAGACAGTATAAAAGCAGATTTTCCTGGTTCTGACCATCAGGCTAGTTGGTGGTCAGACAAGGGGACTTTTCAGATAAGGGGACAGCATGTTCACTTATGACCAACACAAACTTGTGCTTCCTTCTTGTATACACACGGTTTCTGTTGATTTTTATGGAGCCCAGCATCCTTGTGGAAGGGGTAAAATATATCATTGCAGTAAATGGGGTAATTGAACTTAACACATGCAATGAAAAAAGATGAGAGGCAGTTCTAAAGAAGATACTAATGATTTCTGGTGCATAGAATGTATTTTAATTCCTATTTTTATGGTCTAAGTAAAAATAGGAATTAAAAGAGAAAAAAAATGAGTTGAGGGAAACCAACCTAAGCTGGAACCTAGAAATTTAAATTTTCGAAGAAGATAGTTGAGAAATAGATGAAGATTGAGTTTTCTGTCTGTGCCTACCCCTCAATAATGGACTTGTCTCTCTGTCACTTTGGAACTAGAAGGAAGATTTTGTGTGTCTTTTTTTTTTTTTTTTTTTAATAGCCTTTTACATTTTGTGTCGAGTTTGGATCGTAAGTTGTGTAAAATTCTCCTGTTTACCATCTGTTTGAAACTGACTGATAAAAAATATTTCTTTACATTTACACTAAATTTTCCACCTATGCAAAAGCCTCTTTCTCACAATTTCCATTCTTTATGTGTCTTTGTCTTCTGGTTTGATGCTTCTACATGTAGTAAATGTCAGAGACTTGAAGTACCTCATTATTCTTTTTCATTTCCCCCCTGCTTAATGTTTGAAGCACTGTGTGTTTTTTTCTGATTCTAAAAGTAATCCATGGTTGTTGTAGAAATGTATAAAAATATGAATACAAAAATAAGTTATTCCTAATTCCACTACTTAGAGTTAAGTATTTTTATAATTTTCACACTTTCTTTGGTTTGGTTTGTTTATCGGATTGAGAAAATTTCCTAGGAACCAAAAAAGAGAGCGAGAATGATACAAGTATTGGAAAGAAAACATTATAAAACTGGAGGATAAATCCAGGAGGCTCAATATTTAACTAATTGGAGATAGAAATATAGAACAGAAAACAAAGGGGGGAGGAAATCTTCAAAGATTAATATTAGAAAATTTTCCAGAGCTGCACATCCTTACTAAGACACATGGTTAGAAGACTGTGAAAATTCTGTATGCAGGTGACAGGATCTTAGAACCTTCCAGAGGAAAAGCAGGCCACCTACAAAGTCTCAGGATGAGTCACACTGCACTTCTTGATAGCTTTGTTAGAAACTAGAAAAAAGTAGAGCTTTTTTTTTTCAGTATTTGGAGTAAAATTTTGTTCAGCCTAGAATTCTGTACTCAGCTGAGCTATCAATCAAATGTGAAGATAAAATAAAAAACATTTTAGAAATGGCAAGTCTCATGGCATTGGCCTCCCATGCACTGCTTCTCCAAGGCTGCCAGAGGGTGTTGGGAGAATTAGAGTTTGGCTCAAAGAAACAAGCAAATGATAAACATATTAAGTCTAGGAAAAAGAAAAGGTAACATACTAGAAGGAAATGGAAGCATAATGTATTACTTGGCCCCACAGTGAACACTGACAATGATTTTAACCAAAACAGGTTACAATTATATGGGGAGGGGACGGGATAGGAGAGGGTGTGCATGACAGAGTGAAATCCTCATCTGTCATAACGTAAAGTGGATTAATCAAGAGCTAGTATTTAGGGGCACTTCGCTGGCTCCGTGGGAAAAGGATGGGACTCCTGGTCATGGGGTTGTGAGTTCGAGCCCCACATGGAGTGCGGAGATTACTTAAAAATAATAAACCTTTTTTTTTAAGGGAGCATTTAAAGCATAATATTTGGAAATATGGGAACAAATGATAGAAGAGCCAAGAGTTCAAAGATGCTTCTGAGGAGTGGGGCTCAATGGCAGGGAGATGTGGGGCAGGGACTGTTGTTCTTCTTCGTAAGCCTAGTGGTGTTTTTGTGCTCAGCGGAGAGTCTGCTTCTCCCTCTGCCCCTCCCCCCATCTGTGATCTCTCACGTGCGTACGTTCTCTCTCCCTGTCTCAAATCTTTAAAAAAAAAAAATGTTGAAAGCAGACATTCTTGACTTCTTTCTTATCTTATGGGGGAAAAATAAATCTTTCATTTTTTAAGGCTGTTGGTTTTTTTCTAGATGCCCTTTATCAGTTTACAAAAGTTCCCTCCTATTCCTAATTTTCTAAGAGTTTTTTTTTTAAGATTTTGTTTATTTATTTGATAGAGTGAACGAGAGAGAGCACAAGCCAGGGGGGGAGGCAGAGGGAGAAGCAGACTCCCTGGGAGCAGGGAGCCCGATGCGGAACTCGATCCCAGGACCCCAGGATCATGACCTGAGCCGAAGGCAGACCCTTCACCGACTGAGCCACCCAGGCGCCCCATGAGTTTTTTTTAACCATGAAGCAGTGTTGAATTTTGTCAAATGCTTTTCTTTTTGCATTTATTGAAATGAGCATATGTTTTGGAGACATTTTTAAAGCTGGATTTGAGAGCCATCAGCATACACTGGCGGCACACTCTTCTACTCCCATCACTTGCGCCCCAGCCCTCCCCATTGCGGAGGGAGGCCTGTTGGAGAAATGGGCCTATTCCATTGCAGAAGAATCTACTTTTTCCATTAAAATTTTATCTCCTTCATTTATTAATTAAGTGGGTAATTAGGGATCACTAGAAAGTTAAAATAAAGTCATCAATCAGCATGAAGAGAAAGACCAAGATGACAAACAACTTACCCCGTGAGGAAAACCCAGTAACTTAGGAAACACTCACAGGGTAAAGACGGGGGCGGCAGTGGGCGGGGGGTCACAGAGGTTTTGCTGCCCTCATCCTTGGGGTGTTGGTTAACACTTCTTCTATCTTCCACATTTGATTCCGCTAACTGGTAGTTGAATCCAGAAGCTTAATCAGATTCAGGTACTGTTTATTTGGGCAAGAGCTACACAAAGGTGGGAGGGAGTGTGTTCTTCCGTCGGCAGAAACACTGACTGGTTGTCTCCTCTTGTGATGTCAGCAACCCCTGATGCTCAGTGCCTAGATCTAGTGATTAATTAGGGCCTTCTGTTAATTTAAAATAATTTCAAAGAATAATTAATTTTGAAAAGAAAAAGAAAAAAAAAACTTGAAAAAATATGTGCACCGATATGGTTGATATAAATTAAAAGGACAACAGTTATGGTGGTGCTAAAATGATCGACTCGTTGCTCTGTTCCAGCAATTGAGCCAGTTTTGGTACAGTCAGGAAACCGCTTTGCAACTTGCGAAGGAAGCCATTGCGGCTGCTGGAGAACGAGGCAGGTGAGATCCAGAGTTGGCCTCTCTTTTGTCTTCGGATCTAAAGTAAAATTTGAAATGTCCTTCCTAGTTGAGCAATGGTTTGTAAGAAGTCTGAACCCTATTCTGCAAAATCCCTGGTTTGCAGAACATGATGAGTTAAGAACTGCTTCAGGAGGGACACACAGAAATCCATCCGAAGGGTGTCCTACCTCTGTTCTTTATTTCAGCGTTTTCTAACCTGTTTCTTACCTTTATACCTCTAAAGTTTGCTTTAAAAGGAAAAAGTCTTAATCTTTGACTTTTGAAGTTTTAAGAATACAGGTTTTTGGGGCGCCTGGCTGCCTCAGTTGGTGGAGCACGTGACTCTTGATCTCAGGGTTGTGAGTTTGAGCCCCACATTGGGAGTAGAGATTACTTTTTAAAAAATTAAAAAGAAAAAGAATATAGGTTTTCTGGTTTTTTTTTTAAGATTTTGTTTATTAATTTGACAGAGAGACAGCCAGTGAGAGAGGGTACACAAGCAGGGGGAGTGGGAGAGGAAGAAGCAGGCTCCCAGTGGAGAAGCCTGATGTGGGGCTCGATGCCATAACGCCGGGATCACGCCCTGAGCCGAAGGCAGACGCTTAACCGCTGTGCCACCCAGGCGCCCCAAGGTTTTCTGTTTGTTACTTCAGTTTTTATTTTCATTGGAATTTTGTATGCATATAAAGTCAAATGGTGCCACAAGGCTTGTTCAAAAAAAAAAATCAATTGTTTGTTGCCCCCTTGTAGGCTTCACTCCCCTTTTCTGCTCCCTTTCAGTGGACGCTTTTGGTATTTACAACCGTATTTCTAAATGCATGTTTATATTGGCACTTCCTGATCTATCGCTTGTAGACATTATTTCTTGACTTCTTACTATGGATTGTGAGGATTTAGCTCCGCACATGTGCATGCTTCTGTCTACACTCCTGATAGACTTCTGTCCTAATTTTGGTTAGGACAGGGTTTATATTATGCCAGCACAAATGTTCCTTACAGCGGAGCCTATGCTCTTCCTTTTCTATATGATTTTTCATTTTCCTGAAGACAGTAGTTCTTATATTTTATGTGTGTCTATGTTCATATCATGAATTAACTCTCAAGGTCTCCTCCAGTTATATGAACCTACTGTTGGTTAATTCAGAAATGTTTCAGCTCCATGAGAAAAGTTACTCCTGAGGCTTTACAAGCTTCTCTTATCCACACTGGTGGATTTCTAGCTCTGCTACCAGCTTTACCTTGGTGTCGCCCTTCACCATCACACTGTGGAGCCCTTTTACCTCTCTTTTGTTCTGGATTCCCGTTTCCTGTACCCCAGCTCTTTTTTTTTTTTTTTTTTTTTAAAGATTTCATTTATTTGAGAAAGAGAGAGAATGAGAGAGCATGAGAGGGGGGAGGGTCAGAGGGAGAAGCAGACGCCCGCTGAGTAGGGAACCTGATGCGGGACTGATCATGACCTGAGCTGAAGGCAGTCGCTTAACCAACTGAGCCACCCAGGCGCCCCTCCTGTACCCCAGTTCTCAGTTTACAGTCTTGTTTTGGTTGGTACATCCTTCAATAGCTTCCGCAGAAAAGGGAACCTTTTTTTTTTTTTAATTTAAAGATTTTTATTTATTTATTCAACAGAGATAGAGACAGCCAGCGAGAGAGGGAACACAAGCAGGGGGAGTGGGAGAGGAAGAAGCAGGCTCACAGCGGGGGAGCCTGACGTGGGGCTCGATCCCATAACGCCGGGATCACGCCCTGAGCCGAAAGCAGACGCTCAACCACTGTGCCACCCAGGCGCCCCTAGAAAAGGGAACCTTTTATACCTTTCATATCTGCAAACACTTTTATTCTATCCTTCCTCTTGACTGCAGTCGTGCTGTGGGTATCTCTTCTAGGTTTTGAGGGCATTGCCTCACTGCCTCCAGTTTTCCATAGGTGCTGTGAGAAACCCAACGCCATTTTGATTTCTTGTAGGAAACTGTGTTTTCCCGCCCCTGCCCCCTGCAAGCTTCAGGTTTTCTCTTAATGCCAGTCCTCGGGGTGTCTTGCTGTGGCACTTTCATCTTCTGTACCGGGTAGAGAACCCTTTCATGCTCTTAACTCAGGCCCTTCAGTCTGGGGAAAGGTTTCTGCCACAGTTGTGGAGGCTCGGGAGAGGGAAGAGAATCCTGGGAACAAGTTTCTTCTTTATTAAATAGACCTTTCAGTGAATCCTCCTGTTTTTAGCCGCACCTTCACCCCCACTTCTTGAGTCACCTGGTTGTGCAGATACGTGAGCCTTTGGGGGAGCTTTTGGGGTCCTCTGATGTAAACGAGGCTGCTTCTCAGCTCACCTGGCCGCCAGGTGAGGAGTTGGTTTCCTGGGTCTGCTGAGCCAAATACCACCCATCCATTTGCTTTTCTACTTCTTAAGGGGATTTTTGGTTGGTTGGTTGGTTGGTTTTTGTAGTTTTGGGTCTCCTCTCGACTTCTCTTTGCTCTCGGCAGTTTATGCTTAAGCAACAAAACGAAACTGTGCTTATGTTTTATTTAATAGGCTTTCATGAGGGAGCAGATGTCAATGAGTGTGTTACATCTGCTATCTTTAACTGGAAGTCCTAAGTTTTTCATTTTGCTGCTCTTTTTCTTTTAAACTATATATAGATGTTTATTAGGTTTTTCTTAATGACAGTGTTTTTACACATACTTTCTTTTTTTCCATTAATATAGGGGCTTTGGAGGAAGTTTTTTATTTTTTTCTGAAAGGCATCTTCACTATCTTTGGGAGCTGTTGTCATAATATGCCAAATGAATAACAGTAGCATTTATCGAGCCCTTACTGTGTGCCCTGTCTGCTGTACACATGCTTTACAGGGGTCATCCCATTTGGTGCTCCATTATACTCTCCATGGGAAAGGGAGACTCCGAGGCCCCCCAGATGATGTCTCCTGCAGAAGGTCACCCACCGGTGAGTGGCAGAGCTGGGTCTGCTGCAGGATAAATGACACCATCTCCCCCAAGTTTACCGCCATTCCGCTCTCAGTCCCTCTTGCACTTCAGACCACTTTCCTTCTGCCCCTAAGTACAGCTTTGGAATTTCATGGTGGAGATCTGCTGGTGACAAACTCTCAGATTTTGTCTGAAACTACCTGTATCTCACCCTCTTTCTCAGGTGATACTTGCATTGTGCATCTAAGCTGGGGTTGCTGCTTGTTGTCTTTGAGCACAATGCGAACATCATTCCATCCTCTGCCTCTCTGCCCCCTGGAGCTCTGGCAGCAGCCTGGACTGGGGCTCTGGTGGCCCTTGTCTCTCAGGCTGGAACCTGTGTGTTTCTCACAGAAGCGTGTGTGACATCGCCAGGGTGTATCACATGCTTCAAGTGCACTCGGGCCAAGAAGCCTGTTTAGCTGGGCCTGGGAACCCAGCTGGTACGTGGAACACGGTCTCTGTTCAGAAATGCATCTCACAGTTTTAAGGCTCTGTCTAATTTTTAAAAGGAGTACTTTTTTGAATGATGATATAAATGATGAAAATCTAAAAGTTACAAAGAGGATTGAGGAAAAAGTCAATCTCCAGAGCCCCGGTTCCCCTCCATGAGGCAGTTGTCTCTGGCTCTGTGGATCTACCAGAGACCACTGGTGCATCTGTAAGCATATATTCTTACACCCATGCAAGCTTGATCTCTGTTGTTCAACACAGTAGTGGGGGTGGGGGGATGGGGTCACTGGGTGATGGACATTAAGGAGGGCACGTGATGTAATGAGCAGTGGGCGTTACATGCAACTGATGAATCACTAAATTCTGCCTCTGAAACTAATAATAATAATAAAAAAGCATGGTTTACACTTATTCCTTGAGTATCTTACAGAGTAATGACTACGTAGCATTCCATTTTAATAGATGTACCACAGTCAACTTAGTAATTCATATTTAGGTTACTTCTAGCTTTTTTAGTAGTTGGTTTTAAAGTTAAATGTTGGAGCACTACCCATTCGTAAACTAGGGACTGCTTATAATGAAACAGATTCTTTGATTTCCTTATACAGAAAAGCAGAAATTCAAAGTAGCTGGTCTGCACTGAGGTCAAATTTTAGGGTATCTTGACAGAAAACAAGTTATTGAGGCAATCATTTGGGGTTTTTCTTTCTAAATTATGAATATTACAAAGTAACTTCAAAATATTTAATTTGAGACTAAAAGTATTGGAAATAAATGTTAAAACGAGGACCAACGTGAAAATAATAAGCAAATTGAAGCCTTGGGCTATCTAACTTTTTTCCTAATGTGTTCCTAATGTTTTACATTTTTTGCTATAAAAAAGCACAGTTATTCTTTCTTATGAGTTGCAGGATTTTTAAACACCAGATTCCTTAAAAGTGAGGCAGTATAGTTTTCTCATGAGATCTACTGCCTTTACATTAGCTTGCACTCTGATTAAAATCTGAATGCAAGGACCTGTATTTTCTTGGAGAAGTAGTTGTTACTGAACACCCTAAGCTATCCATTAAAGATCTTTCATGAGTTTGTTCCTTTTGTTTTCTAGAATAGCCTGTGTGAGTGCCCCCAGTGTTTACCAGAAACTGAGAACTCTACACAGAGAAGACTTTTCGGTATACATCTTTGAATATGACAAAAGATTTGCCATATACGGAGAGGAGTTTATCTTCTATGATTACAATAATCCATTGGATTTACCTGAAAAAATTGCCGCACATAGTTTTGACATTGTAATAGCAGACCCCCCCTACCTTTCCAAGGAGTGTCTCGGAAAAATGTCGGAAACCATCAAGTATCTGACTCAGGGCAAGATTCTGCTGTGCACAGGTGGGTGCTGGGTTGTGCGTCTCGGGAACGTTGATGACGGGGTCTTCTAGCCTTAGGTTTCAGGAGTTGGAAGAGATCTCAGAACTCAAAGCCTGAATCCACCTACTGTGTGACCCTACACAAGTCGCATAACCTCTCTGTGCCCGGGTTTTCTTATCTGCAGATTGGGACTGGTAATACTACTGCCTTTCAGCATTACTGGAGTTAAGGGATATGATACACGTAAGGTGGGGTCTGGCCCTTGGTGAGTGTGCTGTGTTATTTTTACTCCTTCTCATCAGGAGTAGTAGCAGTATTTGATCCAGCCTCTACACTTGATGAGAGAGAAACGTGGACTCGATAACGTTGAAATGAATTGCCTAGGGTTACAGAGCTAGACACTGGATTAGATTTATTTTATCAGCGGAAGAGTTTTACTGGTGAGAGTGATGTACCTTCTGAAGGTGGATTTATAGAGGCTTGGTGGAGAACTGGCACATTAACTCCTGGCCAGCTCCGTTGGGGGGCTGCTGTTCAGGCCCTGGGTGCTGCCGAGGCCCCTACCCCTCAGGCTGGGCTGAGCAGGGAGCCGGAGCTGCAGGGAGTCTGTTCTCCATTGTGTAGAATTGTCAAGAAGGTGGCTCTGGTTCTCCCAGGTCATGTTTACTTAAGGCTTATTAAGCCAATAGTTGTTTGCTAGCCGTTTGTGCCGGCCGACAGGCTGGCGCTCTGATCTCATGGAGCATACCTTTCAGTTTTAGGGGCTAGGTTAAAAACAGTAACAGACCCGACAGAAGAGATGAATGACCAATTCTGGTAAGTGTAGTGAAAGAATCAGAGAAGGGCGGAGTGGGCACTGAGATTGATGCGTGCTCTTAAGATGGGGCTGGGAGGGCTCCCGGAGGAGCAGCATTCTAGTGGAGACCTCAAGGGGTGGCCCCCCTGGGGTGGGGGGCAGGGAAGAGGTTGTAATTCCAGGAACCAGTGTCTGAGAGCCCCCTGGAGTTTTCCTCCTCTCCCTGGTCCTTGGAGGGATGAGGGGAGCGCAGCCCAGGGCTGCACAGGTACAGGGAGCATCACTGAAGCCAGGGGAGGGACGAGAGGGCTCCTACATTGATGGCCCGATTTGGGACTGTCCTTTAAAGGAGGCAGCCTCCAGCTGATGGGATCCAGTTTGCCTAAAGAAGTGTGCTTTCACTTGGTGCTGAAAGGGATTTAGGGTGGAAGTGAAAGCAGCCCCCCCCCCAGGGTGTGTCCAGCAGAGACCTGGTCCGCACAAGGTGTGGCAGTAGAAAGGAGGGCGGGGAAGTAAAGATACACTTCCAGATCAAGGTAGAAGAGCTTGCTATGCTCAGAATGTGGAGGAAAGGGATGAATCCGGGCGAGTCCTGGGTCTTCAGCCTCAACTGGCTGGAGAAGCGCTTCCTGCAATGGGATGTCCGGGAGAGGTGTTCCCCCGCCCCCAGAAGTGTGTCCGCAGCGGTGGCCATGTGCCAGGCAGTGGGTGAGACACGCGGAACACTCAGCCAAAACTTGTGCGAATGTATTCCCACGAGTTTGCAAGATCAGGTATTACTGAGAAAGGGGGGTGTTCTGACTCAAATTTGGAAAATACTAGCTCTTAGTAATTATTTTTACTTTCCTTATGTTACTTTGTGGAATATAACTTTATTTCTAAACTTGTCTAAGTGTCTCAGTTTTGCAGAGGTAGGAAAACCATTTATTAAATGAAAGAGTAGGTAATTTGCAAATGTGTTGAAGAAAGTAAAAAGGGATATAAAGAATTGACCTTCCCCCGTATTTGTTGAAGGATATCGTCAACTTATTACTGCATGTATTCTAGTCTAGAATCCCTCCACTGCTGGCAATGGCTGTGTGGTTGGGATTTCAGGCTTTGGGTTCACTGGGTTTGTTCCTTCAGGTGCCGTCATGGAAGAAGAGGCAGCAAAACTTCTTGGCGTGAAGATGTGCAAGTTTATTCCAAAACATACCCGAACCTTGGGAAATGAGTTTCGCTGTTACGTGAATTATGATTCTGGGCTAGACCGTGAAATCTAAATGCAGATAGTAATATAATATGGTAAAGGGTCTTGTGTGACATTTCTCTTATTATTTCCTTGGTGGATTGAAATTTATAACCTCCTCCCCTCCCCTGCAAAGTGGGGCTATCCCTGGCCTAATTTTCAAAATGAGGAATACAACATCTCATTATGAGTTCCTTATTGCAGGCACCTCTCTCGGATGCTCTTGCCAACTTGAATGCATGGAATTATGGTGGGAAGAAATCTTAGAACCTACCTAAAATCTGCTCTCCTCACCTGTACTTCGGTAAGAAACCGAAGTACGAACAGCTTAGTAGCTTGGCCAAGACCTGAATTAGGACCTGGGCCTCTGCCTCAGGCCATCCGCCCCCTTAAAATGGGCCTATTCTGACTCTACCCAACGGACCACTGATTCTTCACAGCAGCTTTCCCAGGGTGTCGCAGGACTTGTGCAGGGGCCTGCCATCTGCTCCAGCCCCTCAAGGAGACACAACTGGCCTCCATAAGAGAAGTTGATAATCCTTGGAACCTTGAAAGCGTCCTGGATCTTTCCTCTTCGCGCCGGTTCTTCGAGGGATGACAGGACGTAGCCCAGGTGCGCTCTGTGAGCTCAGGCCTCTGTATCCTCAGCTAAAGCCACAGCTAATGCTCCAAGCCCCCTGAGAAACTGACAGTGCCATCCGCAAACCAAACACTACAGCAAAAAGGAGATGAGAAGCATGCTGACTGCTCTATTTCAAAAATTATTCATCCTTCATCCACACCACAGATACCTGCAACTTGGATGGATTTCAAGGGCCTTGTGCTCAGTGAAAAAAACCAATCCCCAAAGGTTACATACTGTGTTTCATTTATGTAACCTTCTCGAATAGAGAGCAGATTGGTGGTTGGCAGAGGTCAAGATCGGGCTGGGGGAGGAGGATAGGTGGGACGAGTAAAGGGAGATCTTAGGGAAAATGGAACTCTTCTGCACCTGATCGTGCAGCGGGTACACACAGCTCCACGGATGGCGTGACACAGAACACGCATCGCGCTCGCACACAACGCTGGTGAACTCTGAGTGAGGTCTGGGCGGTGCGCAGTGTCCAGTTCCTGATGGGGAATCTGTGCTCGGTGAAGATGTTCTCATTGTGGGCAACTGGGTGAGAGATACACAAGACCTCTCTGTAGAATCTTTGCAATTTCCTGTGAATCTGGAATCATTTCAAAATAAAAACTTTAAAAAGAGGGAGTTAGGAATAACACTTCCCCACCTCAGATGACTTCCTTTGCTAACAAAACATGAAGTGCCAAGCAGAGCTTTATTTTCTCTCTGATGTGCTGCCAGCAGGTTTCCACAGAAGCGCTCTGGCTGCCCGGGTGCTAGCGGGCAGCAGTGGGCCTGCCGTGGACATGGAGGGGGAGCAGGATACTCGTGTCTGCTCTTGAAAATCACAGTCTGTGGGGTGGTTACTGCGGCGAAAACCCAGCCTGTCCTGGGGAGCCTCGTGCCCAAGCGCCAGTGCTCAGGAAATTGGGGGGCGGGGGAGCTTGCTCCTGTCTGTTCTTTCTTAGCTCTCGATGGTCCTACTTTGGGATAATTTTTAATTTACTTTAAAAATCACTAGGTACTTTTATGAGACATTTATATTTTTATCAGTATATCAGCACCTGGCACATATGACGTATTCAATAAATGTTTGTTCTTTAAAAAATACCCCTACCTTATTATTTCCTCGTGAGTCAGTTCACTAAAAATCACCTAGGCCAGTAACAAATTTTAGTAACAAATCATGTATGGAAATGTCAATGTAACTTAGGAACTGTGGGCAAGTCGCAGCCTAGAAATACAGAATGGTAGTCACCCTAGAAGTCTAGCGTTTACATGAGGAAGAGAAACCTTATTTCTTCGTGCAAGGTGGGGGAGGGAAGGCTCGGAGCTTGACTCATTAAACATTTAATTACATTGTTGTATAATAAGCAGCCCACATGTGTTTTATTGCTTTGGACCCCTTGTGATTTTAGCAAACCTGTGTTCACATGGGATCCGCTCCTGGATCTCATAAAAGGTCTGCCGCTCCGCCTCTGCGACCCTCAGGAACAGGAGTTGGCTGCCTGACAACACGCCGGGCTGCCGAGCGGACGGGGCGGGGGGTGGGGGGTGTGCACTGCACGGCACGCGTGGCACAAGCTTTCTGACTTCTTAGGAGGCAGCCTCACCTCTTACACCCAACCAAAGCACTTAAAACTCAGAAGAATATTGTAAGAGACACCTTTTTAAAGTCCTTGCTAATTCAAAGATTTGCGCTGAGACACAAAATAACCATAGCATGAGTGGAAAGAGAAAGGATAATAATTTCTGTGTTGCTGATAATTCAGAAGTCCATGCAATGACTTAGCGGGGTCGTTCGGGGGTGATGGGGAACCCCGACAGCTGGAACAAATGCCAGAGTCACTTGGAAAGCCCATTTCCCATGGGAACGACATGCTCTTCCCTTCCATTCCTCTCTCAAATGACCCTCTTCTCCCATTGCCTTGCTGAAAGACCTGCAGCAAACCGAGAAGTTTGGGTAACGTCGACCCCTGAGTGTGGAACTGTTGGCATTTGTGATGGGCTTTGACTGCTATTCCCAAATGATTTTGTTTTTATCAAACAAGCATACAGTGGAAATATTGTCAGTTAGCTGGAAAAAAGCTTCAGTAACCAGCAAGGTACGTCCATCCCCAGGGTTGCTCCGTAGCTCTCCCGAGAGGATTACTTGAAGGAAACATCAGCACCATGGCACTGGGACAGGAGAAAGGAAGCCGTGAAATCCCCACTGGCGAAGTGTGCTGCTCTGGGAAGCCGGGTCGGAAGTGGCCAGGTCAGCGCTCGCTTCACTGAGGAGGGGCTGCTCCTCAGCTTGGGCTGGCAGGATGTTCCCCCGATGGTTGAGGAGCACAATAATCACCTCTCTCTGCTCCAAAAAACCCCTGTAGTTTTAATGAGGGAACAAAACTCTGTCCCCAAAACTCTTATTATTCCCTGAAACAGTCTCTCCCCAGACTGCATCACCACCCTCTCCCTCCAGCATGTACCTTTTTTTTCATGTTTTTAATTCCTGTTAGTTAACATTCACTCCAACATATCCTATCTGGTCGCTGCTGCCTAGTGATAGATTTTTTAAACTTTTATACAAAAAGTCATCTTAATGATCTAGCCTCGCTAAAGCAATAAACCTAATATGAAGAAAGAATAGCTTGATACTTATTTTCAATGTAGCTCACAAATCATTGGGGCCAATATGTTCTCAGGCCTCCTGTGTGCAGGCGCTGTGCTTTGCAGGTGGTGCTCAGTCCTCACAGTGACGGGGGGACGGGCACCATCCGTTTACAAGGGCCAGAAGTGTGGCTCAGATTCTCGGGCAGCACTTCCCGTGAGGAGCGGCCCGCCATCGCCTCATTGTGCTCTCACAGCCAGGGCAGGGTCGACTCTCGGCTGAGACGGAGACTGCGCCTGCCTCACAGGTGGCTCCCAGGGGCTCGGTGCCTGGAACAGGGCAAGTGCTCAATAAATATTAAGTGGATGAATATTCCATTCAGAGAAAACACACAAAGAAAGGTTGCCTTTCTGGTTCCATAGAATGGAAAGCTAAATTTCTTCTGCGGGAAATGTGTTACCTTTTCACAAGCTAATTAGTTAAACTAATAAAAATAAAACCATGATATTTTCCCCAAGTGTCCACTCTCCTTAAGTCTATTCTCCTCTGATGTTTGCACTATTAATATCTGAGGAGTAGCTGGAAAATGTTACCCTGCAGTGGCGATGACTGGGACGATTACCCAAGCCACTGGTTTGAAAAGCAGTTTTTCTTTTTAATTTATGGATTTGATGTTATCTTCGAGCTAGCGATGAAAGACTGCTCTGGACAGGAATGTATTCCAGGTATGCTACCACTCGTGATACCTTTTTTCCTACACACACCACTCCCCCAGAGGTTGAATGCCGAAGTAAAATTTCCCAGATTGATTTTACAGAACCATCCACAGCTAGCACTTTCAATTTTGAATGTTTGAATATTTGGAAAACTGGATTTTGCTCGGCAATGTATTTTTCACGTACAACTTCTGTCAGTACAAGTGGAAAGTTCTCTCAGTGAACCTTCCATCTAGGTCAAACTAAGGCTGATACTTGGTAACTAGGGAGCTAAAGCTCTGTTACTGACAACTGAAGTTTGAGGGTGAAATACATATAAATAAGGGACACTTCTTGGCTTGGTTGGGGTGTCACACAGGAGAAGAGAGACTGACTTTGCAGGAGTTGACCTTTCAAAGACCAAATCAGATCTCAGTTTAAACTTCAACCATAAAATTAAGATAAAGTGAAGACGAAAATAGTTTCCTCTAAAAATGAGTTGAGCCCATCAAAGCCAAGTCCAGAGAGAAGTGCACACAGCCAACATGCCCTTCACCTACAACTGCTTTAATGATTTTAAAAAGAACTTCGCACTTTTACAAATAATTGTGTTCAAGGACAAACTTTCAGCCTACAGAAGAGAGTACGGTTTTAGCTCACATTGCAGGATGTAGAAAAAGAGGCCCCGATACTGATCTCTGGAGAGTGTAAGCTGGCCTGCTTCTCCTCATATTCGGCTGGTTCCTGAAGCCCTTGAAACTAAGCTAAGACTTGGATTCTTCTGAGAATTGGCAAAGAAAGATAGCACATTCCACCTCTCGCCTTATCCCACCACCTCTTATTTGGCCCCACTTACTTTCAAAAGTGAAAAAAGCGTTTAATTGTATACATCTGTGGCCATTTATATCCTCATGAACAAACCATGTTTGAGGTTTCTGGAATCCCTGGCCCGTGTGGGGTGAGCTAGGCCTCCTGTGCTTCCCTTGTATTCACGTAGCAGCCTATGAAGATCTTCACTGGAGGTCACATTCAGCCCTGTCCATTTTGTTATGGTCAGCAACTGGGGACAGGCTGAATTCAGGGACTTGGGCCCCAGTGCCAGCTAAAAAGTTTGAGGATTCCAATTGTGCTTCTAAAAAGTCTTGCCAGAGGAAGTAAAAACAGAACGGTTATAAAATACTTATATGTCAAGTAAAAAAATTTTAATATACTCAAAATTCCTAATATAAAAATAGTTTCTGCCTCATTGAAAACATTGAACAAAAAAGTAGGTATTCTTTTTTAAAAATAACATTTCTTTTAGAAGCACCTATCTACTACCTATCTTGGGGAGGATCGCCCCTCTTCTCAGAGCGTCCTAACAGCACGCGGCACTGCGGCTGGGCGGTGGGGGAAGGGTCTGAGCCCGGAGGACCACGGAGGGAGGACCACGGAGCCACTTCTCCGCGTGCCAGGCTCCAGCCACCCTCGGTGGGCCCTGGCCCTACACTCCCTGCCCGCTGCCATGTACCCGGGCAACCTCCCGGCAGCCTTCACCGACCCTGCGCTTTTGCCTAAAAGAAAACCAGGGGATGGTGCTGTGTGTGAGTAAGCCGCCAACCAG
>NW_024423344.1:2587327-2598270 GCF_017311325.1 Ursus maritimus | reverse complement strand
CTCTCCAGCTCAGCTGTTTCATGTACTCGTTCGCGTCTTCGTTTTCGCTCCCGGGACGCGGCTGAACCAGCCGAGCGCTCCAGGGACAGGGGCCTCGGACAGCCGCAGGGCTCAGGGCCGGCCCGGCTTGTCGCCGGGGCTGAGCAGGAGCTTGGCGCCCGGCTTGTCCATGCTGGAGTTGGGGCTGTCCGCCTCCTTCTCGGGCTCGGGGACGCAGGTGCAGCCCACCGGCACGGTGACGTACTCCTCCACGTACACCGAGCGGCCGCCCGCGCAGGCCGACGTCCGCCGCAGGATGACGGTGGGCATGTACACCGGGGCGCTCCGGAAACGCAGATCCTCCTCCCCGAACAGCCCGGTCAAGCAGCCTCTGCACAGGCAGTAGGCCTCGGGCAGGTACTTCGGGTACCTGGCGGGGTCGTAGGAAATTCTGCAGGGAAGAGAGCAGGCTTTAGTTCATGCGTTGGGGCAACAGGAACACATCGCGTGCCGAGTGACGGCAGCTTCTGTCATCAGAAAGTGTTGAGATCACTGATTAATGGAGCAGAAGAAAGGTGGGGCCCAGACAATTCTTCGCACGGTTAGCTTCCGTGCAAGATCCTAACTTAAACAGGGGCACCATGTGGCTTTGCTGTATGTTAAATGAGGACAGTTTATAGCTCTTGTTAGGCCATTCCCTAAAAATGCTTTCTGTGCTAATATACATAGAAAAGTAAAATGTATCTGTTCACGTTCATGACTGAAATTCATTGGCAAAGTGAAGAGATGTACAATGAAGTATGTTCAGACCCTCCAGTTACACCCTGGCAGAGGCGGTAGGAGACACGTGGGAGGTGGAACGGCGGGTCAGCGAGCCGCATGCGCACTGACGGGTGACCACACGCACCCACCAGAATATGAGACGCCGTCTCTGCTTCCGGCCACAACTCCAGCCCTGAGCCCCAGAGCCGTGGTTCCTAAGGCCCCAGATCTGCCTCCCCTCCAGACACTGGCCTCTGCAGCCCCAGATGGGGGCACATTCACCAGGGCGCTGCCCACACCAGTCCCCAGGAAGGGGCCACCTCCGCAAGAAGCTAGCTGGCCCAGGTGCCAGACGGTGCAGACGCCGGCCACCTGGCCTCTGACACAGCTATCAGCAAAGGCAGCTGCAAGACATCTGTCCAGAAGGTCACAAGGTGGGCCCTGTGTCTGTCAGGGCCTGCGTGCCTTCCGGGAAGGGGCCAAAGCCATGCTGGGGAGGGCAGGTTGGCCAGCCTGGGACATTTGAGAAGTGAATGCTGGTTTAAATGTGGTCATATCCATTCTCCTCCAAGACTCTCTATTTTCTAGTCAGATGCCAAGAACCAATGTCGACACCTACAAAACAGCTTGCTGCCACAATGCCAGGGGAGTCTAGGGCTTGGCTGGCCGGATGCCTCCCTGGGAGGAAAAAAAAAAAAAGCAACACCTTCAGACAGGACTCTGCCCTCTGCCACTATCCCCTGCAACCAGCCAAGAGGTCAAAGCTGTGTGTGGTCACTAATGGAGACCCAGGGCTCCTCCGTAATGTCCCCCTTAAACAAGAAGGGACTGTCCCCATTTCTCATGGGATTGCCATGACCCCAAATTCTCATTGCCATGAGTCTCCCCACTTAAAACACGTGCAATCCTCTTACAAATGTTTCTCTTTCTTCTGGAGCTGAGTCTTAGGGACCCTAAACTCTTGGAGTCAGAACTCAGGACTTCTAACCTCTCGAGCAACACACACACACTTATGGACCCACAATGTGCCAAGCCCAGGAGGGCCTCCAAAAGTGCTATGCCAATGGAAGCCTATGATATAAATTTTTAAAAATGATGTATGCCTAGAGGTTTTTACAGCCAAAAACTTGAGATGTGTATGATCTCTCATCCAGGTTTCTGGACAGCAGAGTGTGGCTCCACAGAGAGGGACAGTGGTCCAGGCTGGCCTTCACCCTCCATGGCTTGCGCAAGTTTTATGTCCTTCAGGAGGAAACCCCTCTCAACTAGTTCTTTCATATGTCCTCATCGCTAACATCTAAAATTCATCCACAAAGTTAAGAAATTTCCAGCTAAGAAGTATGTTTGGACCATCCAGTTAAAGAAGGGGGATTAGGGGGCTTGGAAAAAGTAAGTAGAGACCAGTGGGGTGTCCAAAAGAGCTGAGGATTTCTTGCAGAAAGGAGTTAACAGCTGATGGATGGGCAGTGCTGACTGGGGCCAACTGTGGGCATATCGGGTGGGGAGGCAGAAATGGACTTGAAGCATGGGAGGGACAGGGTTGTTACACTGTTTGGCCAAGAGGTTTCTCTGTTGAGGAGTTCATGTCAAGAGGCAAGTGTTAACTCTTAGTGGCAGGATGAGGGGGGGTGGCTCCAGATGTGTAAGGAAAGTACAAGGGTTTCTTTTTCTGTTTGGATCCAACATCTTTAGACATTGTGGACTGAAGCCTGATTGGGTGGGGAAGAGTCTAGAAATGGTTATCTTCAAGCAGCAACAAATGTACTCACTGCCAACTACATGCCATTTACACAGGACGAAAGAACTCAGGGAGCCATGCCTCCCAGAGCACAGAGCTGGGGTGCCCGCCCGGGCACAGCAGTGAGGGGACTGGGTAACACCTGCCACACACAGACAGAAAGGAGGCCAGTGAGGCCAGGAGTCAGCAGTTAAACTAGAGGACCCAGCCCAATCTGCCACTTGAGCTTTCTAAAGCCAAGAGGGATGTTTGCAAGTCCTTCGCCACTGTTTGATTGTGGGGGATGAGGTCAGAGGAAAAGTCAGCAGTGACTCCATGGCTTCCCGTCGGGGTGACCAGAAGAATGGGAGTAGCAATGGTGGTGGTGGGGAGCAAGGAGGCCTCAGGCCTGGGGTCCTACTGGTGGTTGAGTGCTCAGGCACAGACACCTTCACCTCCCTTCTTGCTGTTGTACGACAAGGGCAGAGTCAAGGGTGAAGGCTAATAAATGTTATGTGCAAACAGGAACAGGGCGGGGTGGGGACTGTCTACACAATGTAAGTCATCTCTGAAGCCAAAACATTGAAATTTATACTGATTTTGTCTGTTCATCCTTCCCTCCAACATGAGCACAAAAATAGTAGTTGAAAATATTTTTTAAGCTTCTCATCACTACTTTTTCCTCAGTTCTGCCGTCAGGAGCTTTCGGAACATAATGAGCTCTATTCTTGCAAGGACTGATAAAGCTGTCCACCCTTACCATTCCAACTTTTTCAACCTCCTCTGTAAAGCCTTGTTCCTACCCCCCATCTGGGGTATGTGGAGGCATAGTTGTGGGGGGACAAGTCAGGACAAATCCAAGCTCCTTTGCTTTGCCTTCAAAGGCCTCCACAGCGTGGTCCCTACTACATACCTTTCCAGCTTTCCCTCATGGTCTCCTCGCACATCCTAGCCTCAGGTCATCCCAACGTGGAATGTCCCTTGCACGTGCTGCAGCTAAGCTTTTGCTCAAGATGCCCTCTCCCCAAAACCAATATCAAATCTTGCCATATTTTAAGGTCCAATTCAAATCATTAAGAGTTTTCAAATTTCCTTAGCCAAATTCATCCTCTTTATCCCCCATATTCTCATAACACTTGGTGCCTGTGAGATAGGGCTACCCTTTTTCGATGTTTTCCCCTGGGAGGGAAGATTCAGGGCTGTATTTTTACTCATCCTTGTGCCCTAACATGAGAATAAGAGTTTGGTAGATGGTGAGCTGGTAATGGTGAGTCTGGACTCCACAGCTCCCTGTCCTTCATACCCTTAAGTCCATATAAAGCCCTAACTTAAAGTTTGAAGGAAAAGGAATTTATACTATTCCCAGTCACCTTCAATATTTATTCAGCAACATCTGAGTGCCAGTGACGTTTCAGGCAATGAGGATAGAGATAAAACACAGATCTACTATCCAAGGACTCACCATCTGGGGGATAAATGTACAGAGAGTTCATCCAGCCCTGGCAACTGGGAAGACTTCTGGCAAAGGTGGTTCCTGGGTGGATTCATCCAGATAAGGAAGGGAGAAAGGGCAGTTAGGACAGAGGGCAGGGCCGAGAGTCCAGGGACCATGTCAGTGTTAGGAACTGTGGCACAGGAGGGGAACTACAAGATGATGCTGGGGTCATCTGTGGAAGTTGGGTCGTAAGGGGCCTCAAATTCAACATGAGGAATTTGGATTTGACCCTGACGGCAATGGGGAGGACGTTAAAAATGGAAGTGACCCAATCAGATGGAATTTTAGACAGATCTTCCAGACTACAGAGTAGAAGATGGTCTGGAGCCCAAGAGACAGGTACTGGCTGAAGGTGGAGATTTTAAAAATTATTAGCATATCGATGGTGATTAAATAAGATCACTCAGGAAAGTGTATGGAGAAACACAAAATGAAAGACAGGGAAAACCAACTTTTCTTTTCTTTTTTTTTTTTTTTAAAGATTTATTTATTTTAGAGAGAGCAAGGGGAGAGGCAGAGGGAGAGGGGAAGAGAGAGAATCTCATGCACACTCCCCACTGAGTGTGGAATCTGATGTGGGGTTTCATCCCACAACCCCGAGATCATGACCCAGGCTGAACTCAAAAGTTGGACACTTAACCATGCTTCCGGGAAAACCAACTTTTAAGAGAGAATATGTCTCATTGTGGAGACTGACAGAATCAGCAGTGGCACTCCCCGAGGCCAGGAAGGCAGACGCTTAAGAGCGGCTGGCCAAAAACTGGAACTGATTGGGCCAGTTTCCTGGAAATGCAGTGACAGAGGAACCCGTTAAATGGCACTATGAGGATATGACCAACAGCATACAGAATGCTGGAAGTTCAGCACGTGTTTGTTCCAAGGTGGAAAGGGAGGGAGGGAACCCAAAACAGCACTGAGTAGAGTGACACAAGTACTGGGCACATGTGGCATCGCTGACCTGCTTTACACCCACTGTCTCTGTGCAGTTGTGAATTTAGCAACTTTTTACTTGCATGTGTCTCCATTTGGATGAAAACTTATGGTTGCTTAAAAAAACATATCAAGCCCAAACTGAGGGATATTCCACAAAACAACTGACTGGTACTCTTCAAAAGTGTCACAGTCACAAAAAACAAAGAACTGAGAAACTGTTGCAGACTGAAGGCAGCTAACGGGCCTGACCACCAGAGGCCCCGTGTGAGCCCGGGGGAGGTCCTAGGACAGACAAGGGGCGTTAGTGGGCCTGCTCTGAGTAAGGTCTCCGGATTCTAGGGTTATTAGCAACAAACATTTCCTGATCTTGATAATTCTGCTGAGTTATGATGCTGCCATTTGGGGAATCTGGGTAAAGGGTACATGGGAATTCTTTGTACTAATTTCACAAAGGTTTTTGTTAGTTTGAAACTACTTCAAAATGTAGACTTAAATAATGTAACAGAAAAAATAGAGAAAAAAATTGCAAAGTTTTTTTTTTAAAGATTTTATTTATTTATTTGACAGAGAGAGAGACAGAGAGAGAGGGAACACACGCAAGGGGAGTGGGAGAGGAAGAAGCAGGCTTCCCGCTGAGCAAGGAGCCCGATGCGGGGCTTGATCCCAGGACCCTGGGACGCTTAATGACTAAGCCACCCAGGTGCCCCAAAATTTCAAAGTTTTAAAAAACCACTTATGAGATAATCAGGGAAATTTGGGAACCTGACTGAATATTTGAAGATATTAGGGAAGTATTAACTTCCAGGTGTATTAATGGTATTGCATCGTTTTATTTAACAGAGTCCTTCTCTTTTAGAGATACACACCAAATACATGAGTGTACATAGACTCACATACACACACAGACACACACGGACAGTGCTGAATGTTTGTGAAGTTACAAAGTGCCCTGGGAATCTGCCAACTGGAAGGTTAGTAGCGATCGTTAATTCAGCAGAAATTTTAAGCTCCCAAGGCTGGCACCGGGCAAGGGTACGGCCCCTCCACGAACACTCAAGCCAGCCCATCAGGTCAAAGCAAAGCAAGGAGCCCAGACCACTGCAAACACGCTGGAGGCTACGGCCCCAGGGAAGTCTGAGGTGGGTTTAGAAAAGGAGGAGGGCTGAGCCGGAGGAAGGAGGGGGTGCTGAGCAACCCACACCCAGGCAGGAAAGCAGGAGACCATGTGGGTAGGAAACTACCAGCAGGTCACGGCAGCTGGAATGACCTGTGCACATGCCTATGTGTGCAGGGGGCAGAGATTTAGTAAGACATGTGGGAGGTGGACAGGAGCCTTGAAGACTGGAGGATTTTACCTTGCAGATCATGGGAAGCCACGTGAGGACTGTTAAGCATGTAGAGACATGATCAGTGGATGTTTAGAAACCATTCTGGTAGTGACATAGACCCAATTACAGGACAAAATCGGGTTTGGGGCAGGAAGGTCAGGCACAGCCTCTTCTGACTCAGTTTCCTCCTCTGTAATGCTAGTGTGACCTAGGGGCATTAAAGATCCCTTTCCATTCCAAGTAACTGGGATTTATCTTTTCTATGCACCACGGTCGCAGGTAGCAATCCGTGCAACAACCCCCATTCCATCTGTTAATGAGGCAGAACGGACAGTCACTTGGATGCTGTGATGGTCAGAAGGCTCATCATCTGACTAAAAATAGCTGCCCCACCCCCACCCCCATCAGCCGGCCCCCCAGGACCAAACTTTCCACGGTCACAGTGACACTTCTGGGCTGAGGTATTAGGACAAAGAGATACCTGCCTCCCCCCACCTCTGCCCGTATGTGGCACATAATAAGAAGGCACATGCATTGGTGGTTTTCACATTCTGGTTTTATGACCAGGAAGTTTCTCTTAAAATACAAACGTGCTACCAAGGGGAGGGGGGTAGACACAATGCATATCACACCCCTGACACCCAGTATGGTGGGTACTGATGCCAGCAAGTACCATGGAAGACAGAAAGCACAAGACAGACACATTCTGAAGGACACTAGTTGGGGGGAGGTGGAGAAGAGATCAGGAGGAAAGGTCTGGAAGCCTCAGGACAGCCAGGGGACAGGGACAAAGCTAAAGCCTGTCTCCCCAAACTCCTGCCTTAAGAGTCTGCGGAAATTATCAGGCTGGAGTGCTTTCTGGTTAAAGAAAGCTACCACAAAAATAAGACATCAAGAAACCCCAACAGGGATCCTTTTCTCTTACCAAACATGGAAATGCAATCGAGTAAGAATCCTGCACGTCTGTCTTGCTCCTTGTGAGCAATAATTCTTTTGTCTACATTTTCTGCATGCTGCTCTGTGGAAGCTTGGCACTGGAACATACTTGAAACAAATCAAGTTTTCCCCTCTGATGGGATCCAAAAGTGTCCCTGGGGCCACGTGTGAAGCTTGGCTTGAGTGAGTGACAGCTGGCCCAGCTTAATCCAAGAACAAAGGACAAGTCCTCCAGGGATGATTAGAGGTGATGGAAACTGAGCTTGAAGAGGAATGTGAGTGACAGCGGAGACAGAAAAGAGCACTGCCCCTGGGACCCTGAAGTTGGTAGGAAACAATTCGAAGCGGTTCCCCAAGGACTGCCACCTGGAGAACAATGAGTACATTCCAGCAGACAGAACCGCGGCCACCCGATGTGCTCTCGAGCTGATGCCCAAGTATAGCTGTGGTATTTACTGGCACAAGCTCATCGGCATGGCTCACCTTCCCGCTTTGCAAAACATAAAATTATTTTGATCTCAAGACAACAGAGGCTAAGTATGATTGTTTCACAGCCACTCCAAGACCCCAAACCAATGGAACAAAGTTAGGGAAAATGCCTTCTCCAGTTCAGACTGGAGACCCATAAGGACTGAAATGGTCTAAGTGGAAACAAAATTGCCTTAGTAGTCCTGGTTTGCCAGATCTTAAGGACAATGAGTTCAACTCATTGTCAATTACTTTTTTTTAAAAAGTCAGGATGAAAAGAAAAAGGTGGGGGGTGGCAGGATGGAGTCAATAAGAGTCTTGAACCTAAAATTTCAGTCCTATTTGGTTACCAACAAATGACATTGGGCAAATCATTGCCTCTGTCTGGTTCTTTGCGACGGAGGGGATGGGTGAGTGACCAGGCTACTTCCTCCAGCTTCTTGATGGCAGGACTGTTAATGTGATATTTTTTATCAATGTTTTCTGCTTAGAAAGGACAGCTGTAATGCATTGAGTTTCTGAGATTCTCTAAATTAAGCTATAAAGTGCAGTTCTAAGCAAAATCCCAGTAGAGTTTTTGTAGAACTTGGCAAGCTGATCCTAAAATTTGTAGAAAGAGAAAAAGTCCAAGTATACTCAAGACAGTTTTGAAAAGGAAGGAGGGGGACTCACTTTACCAGAACAAGACCTTCTGAAACCATGGTAATACACAGACATCTAGCAGCCCTCTGGGAAAACTGAGGAGAACCAGTTTCACCTTCCCCAGAGCTAGTCCTGTGCAGAATACCCGTCTTTCTGCCCAGGAGGTGGGCAATAAAAAGAAGGCATAAACAAGACTTCCCAGCTGTGGCTGTCAGACCACCTGTGTAAAAGCCATGTGGGAGTGCGTTAAAAACACAGCTTCTCACACTTGACCCCCTGAATCAGGAGCTCCGCATGCCAACAAGCTGCCCACGTTGCTGTCTTCCTCACTTGAAGTGGGGAACCACTGGCCATCAGCAGAAGCCCATTCCACAGCACAGTCAACAGTATCTACAAAGGTAAGTAGTCATATATTGACTGCGGTTAACAGCAAACAACTGGATGACTGCATTTTCCCAAATACACCCAAATTTCATGACCCTACCAGTGTAGGACCCCCTACGCTGAGAAATCTAACTAATGCATAAGGTCACTGTTAACCAAGCAAGCAACTGGCATTGTAGTGAGGATGATCTCAATTATACTTCACTGGAGGCCCACAAATGAGCTTTCAAAACTAGTGATCACTATCCCCCCCCCCCCAGAGATTCAGAATTCATGGTTCTAGCATGGGGCCAGGGTGTTGGGATTTTTTTAAAGCTCCCCAGATAATTCTAACATGCGACCCTGGTAGAGGCCATTGGCCTCCAGATCTAAGAGAGATAATGAATCACTGAGATGGGGTTTGAGTAACCTTCCAACCTCTTTTTCCCTTTGGAACCAGCCCCGCAGCTGGGAGGGGGATGGTTATGAGACTATGGGGGAAGGAATGGTACATGACAAGGCCCAGAGCTGCTATGGGAGGGCTCTGTTCGCAGGCCAGGGAGTAGCCAGGGTCATGAGGACCACAGTTTCCCTCTGCTGGAAAGCTGTGGCCAGCAGCCCCATCGGCTCCACCCTTTCTCCATTCCCTAAGGCCTAAGAGAGCCAAGATCTTCAATACATGCTGCCAAGGAGCTCTGAAAAATGCTCTTCTGGCCCCTACAAGAAAACATCAGTTGTGCATTTCTCCTGAAAGAGGACATGGAAAAATCAGCCTGGGAGAGCAAAGTCTGACCTGGCATGGATGCCCTGGAGTCAGAGCCCCAGCGGATTTCACCTGGCCCTCTTCAGCGGCCAAGGAGAGCTAGGGGTCAGCCCTACCCCCAAGTGGGGACTGAGGTTGACTTTGGTGTGATCCTGAACTTGGCATCAAGGTCAGCCCTGAAGCTGAGCCAGTGAGGCAGGCTCCAGAACTGACCAGGCTCTCCTGCCAACCGGGCTGGCTCTGGGCTACTGGGAACCTGGAAGGACTCAGCCTGTCTGTCCTCTCCCTTTACTGAGAAGGAAACCAAGACACCGAAGGGTGAGGGGCTTGTCCAAAGTCTTCCAGCTCAACTGGCTTAGTCCCATCCACTGCCCTGCCTGCACAGCCAAGCTGTGAGTCTGCTCTGCAATTTGGGGATATTTAGCAGTTAGTCATATGCCTCCTAAGTGCTAAATCTACAACCAGGAAATCCACTGATACCATGTAAAATCTGTTCATCTGAGAGATCAAGGAAGACTAGAGAGAGACTCATGGCTTGGAAAAGAATTTGGAAGATAACTTGGAAAAAAAAAAAAAAAGCTTTCCCAGAGGAAAAGAGAGAATGAGAAATTAGAATGAAGGCCAGAATTTCTCAAAGGGTTTTATTCTTTTGTCATGGCAAATGCCACACATTCAATGCAGCTGGGAAATATCTCTTCAAAGGAAAAACATAGCTCATGCCCACGGGGTGGGGTGGCTTAACTATCTTTCCAGGGGAAGCTGCAGAATTTGGGTTCAAAGTCATCTTTGATGTGCCTGTCCTTGGGGGAGGCCGGTGAAGCGCCTATGTGCAGAAAGGGTGGAGCCCACCTTGGTCTGAAATGAACCAGCTGTTGCCATACATTGGTTATGAGGAATAATTCATACCAAAACATTAGCCTAGACTATTTAATTCTGGAAGAGTCCTTGATAGATTATTTTCTCTTTGACCTCATTAATTTAGTGAGCAGTGCACTCATTACCATCCTTCAAAATCTTCATGTGTCATTTCTGGAAGACAGGCACCATAAGGAATTTCACTTCGTGGTATGTGTGTGTTCCTTCCAGGACTTGGCCCAATTCTTCTGTTGGTATTAAGAGTACAAACATTCTATTCAGGTGAGGAAATCTGGAAGAGGTGACGATGGAATGAAATACTATCATCATCCCTGGTTACTCTAAGAATGCCAAAGTAAAACCCAGGCAGTTGAAGAAAATAACTATCAAAGCAAAACGAACGTATCTATTTTCAGAAAGAGAGACTTTAGCCCCATGACAATGCTCCATGACAATGCTCTTATTTTTACTCTGTGAAACAGTGATAGGTGCAGTAGAGCCCGCTATGCTGAGTAGCTCAGAGAAAAAAAAATCCACGTAGTACTTTGGCCAATTAAAGGTCACTTATCCATAAAAAGATTTTTGGGGTTGGGGCGCCTCAGTGGCTCATTCGGTCAAGCACTTTAAGCATCTGACTTTGGCTCAGGTCATGATCCTGAATCCTGGGATCAATATCCCTCCCCCCCCCCCCCCCCCCCCCCC